>NW_027453309.1:0-14126 GCF_964194025.1 Convolutriloba macropyga | reverse complement strand
GTTAATCTCTTGCCAAGTCAAGATCGACTTTGACAAATTGTAGGTTGGTATAGTTTATGGTCAGAATTACGAGGGTATCTAATCCTCTTCAATACTCTGACTTTCGTTCTTGATTAATGAAAACATTCTTGGCAAATGCTTTCGCAGTAGTTTGTCTTGCCACGATCCAAGAATTTCACCTCTAACGTAGCAATACAAATGCCCCCGTCTGTTCCTTTCAATCATTACCGCACTCAGCCAACCGGCATCAATCGAGTAGCGGGTCATTCTCCATTATTCCATGCTTTATTATTCGATCCCAAAGGATGCTTTGAACACTCTAATTTTCTCAGGGTGAAAACACCGTTTCCACAGTTCGTCACATTTAAGTGCAAACTATTTCTTCGATGCGAAGGATGAGCGGAACGAGTCAACAGATTTAACTGAAGACCATGTTGCCGTTCTACTCAAACAGATCCAACTATGAGCTTTTTAAACGCAGCAACTATTGCATACGCTTGTAGAGGCTGGTATTACCGCGGCTGCTGGCACCAGACTTGCCCTCTACTCGTTCATCAATGGAGCTTTTAAGTCCATTCCATTCTGATTACAAACCATAAAGGTTCATATCATTATTTCTAGTCACTACCTCCTCGTGCGGAGAGTGGGTAATTTGCGTGCCTGCTGCCTTCCTTGGATGTGGTAGCCGTTTCTAAGGCTCCCTCTCCGGAATCGAACCCTGATTCCCCGTTACCCGTCACAACCATGGTAGTCCGTTACACTACCATCATAGGTTGATAGGTCAGAAATTCGGAAGTTCCGTCCCCAAGCCGAAGCTATCTGGGATCTTTCAGTTACTAGGACTCATCACGGGATGTGTCTGTACTTAGCAAATCACCCGGTGTAGTCTTGTAAAAGTCTCCGACAGTGTCGGACAATCAGCATGCATTAGCTGCAGGGTTACCGCAGTTATTCATTTAGCTTGCAAATCAACTAATAGATAGTAACTGATTTAATGAGCCATTCGCGGTTCCACTTTTTCAAGCTTCGCTTGCACATGCATGGCTTAGTCTTTCAGACAAGCATATGGCAACTGACAGGATCAATCAGTTTAATTGTACTTTGAACAATCTTTCGATTTGTTCGAATTTAGAAAGACATAGCCTTGCGGCCTCGTCAATCTTGCTTTGAGCTTTTTAAATCACGAAGAGTTTCAATGCATGCTTTGGCATGGCTACTAGTTACTACACAGTACTCTACACACTTAGAGTTACCCACGATTACACATTTCACATGCTGATGTTTCGGCTCGCGCGTACTAGAAACAGCATAATACTATGTGTACTGGTAGATAGCGCTCTGTGAGCATTTCCCATGAGCAGGTTTTGCCCTCCAAATCTCTGTTCTACTGTTACCAATACCGGCTAACAACTGTATCATACTAGGGAGAATTGACTCATGATTTAAAAACCAGATGTTCACATGTCGATGTTTCGGCTCTCGCCTACTAGAAACAACATAATACTAGTCTGTTAAAAATCTCAATCACGCCGCCTCTTCAGATACAGAAGTTTTACCTTTTATTGGTTAGAGAACAGCTTTCCAGCTGTCGACATGGTTACTAGTAACAACACCGTACTCAACACAAAAACTTTTCAACTTCACAACTTTCACATGCTGATGTTTCTGCTTTCGCATACTAGAAACAGCATAATACTTATTGTTTTGTCAAGTAATTTGTGTGTCTTTCCCATGTGAAGTTTCACCGGTCAACAATGTTTCCCTGACCAATTACGGCTACTAGTAGCTGTATAATACTAGGGAAAATGATTGAGGATTTAATATCAGATTTTCACATGTTGATGTTTCGGCTTTCGCCTACTAGAAACAACATAATACTAGTCTGCTAAGAAATCTCGCTCAAATTGCCTTTTCACATACAGAAGTTTCACCTTCTATTGGTTAGAGAACAGTTCTCAGCTGTCGACATGGTTACTAGTAACAACATCGTACTCAACACAAAAATTCTTCAACTTCACAACTTTCACATGCTGATGTTTCTGCTTTCGCGTACTAGAAACAGCATAATACTTATTGCTTTGTCAAGAAGTGTGTGTGTCTTTCCCATGCGAAAGTTTCACCGGTCAGCAATAATTGCCGTGTCCAATTAAGGTTACTCATAGCTGTATAATACTAGGGAAAATGATTGAGGATTTAATATCAGATTTTCACATGTTGATGTTTCGGCTTTCGCCTACTAGAAACAACATAATACTAGTCTGCTAATAAATCTCGCTCAAATTGCCTTTTCACATACAGAAGTTTCACCTCTTCTTGGTCACTGTACAGATGATGCTGTCTGTTCTTTATTTGGTTCTGCTTATTATAAGGAGGGGCATCACTCCTTCCTCCTTGGTTTGCATGCATTAAGCCTGCTTTGTGAAAAGCGTATCTTTCTAGCTTTTCTTCGCCTTACTCGAGTAGGACGATACAATCCAGACATTAGTCAGTCTTGGTGTAAAGTCACTGAGTATTATTCGGTTCTGCTTTATTCAGCAATATGCTGTATAATTGTTGTAATTTGCGAACATATTTGTTCTCAGTTCC
This sequence comes from Convolutriloba macropyga, assembly GCF_964194025.1. NCBI lineage: Eukaryota > Metazoa > Xenacoelomorpha > Acoela > Convolutidae > Convolutriloba > Convolutriloba macropyga. Next base: position 11,540 of record NW_027453309.1, on the reverse strand, counting down.
GAACTACTAGCGACGACAGATTACCAGCGGTCATGAGCCATCAAGGTAGTTCTTTGGTGCATCAAGTAGAGAGGTGCCATCAAACAACACTTCCCTAATAATGCTACACACATAGAATTTGCTACAGTGCAGCTTTTTACTTTGCAAAATTTGCGCACAAATTTTGCATAGAATAAATGTTTTATCAAGATTTTTAGATCCCCTCCCTTGAGAGAACGTTACTCCTTTAAGTGAACACCCCGCGGCGTCCTGTTGTTATTGCTTATAACCATTTCGCAAGCCGGAGGCATAATGCACTACGCAAGCCGCTACTTTGGCACAGAGGCACCTAGTTTTACACCCGGGACTTCAGGTGGCCCAGTTTTACACCCAGTACAGCGGTGCCAGTTGGTAACCCGGTGGATCCTCGGAGACCAGACATGATCATAGATCAAACCCGATGTATGCTACTCCTGAACGTATAGTATCTCCACTGTGCAATGAAATTATCGTTCGTTTCGGGCCTTCCTATACGTTCAGCAGACAATCGCTAGGAATTCACCTCGTGACCCGTGGTGACCACACTGGATTTCAAGTTTATTGATTTGGACAGACCTGTCATTTATTTTGCTTTTCAGCTTCAGTTCTGCTCGATCTAGCTTGCCTAAGGCTTGATCTCGCTTTGCTCACCCCTGTAGGAGCCTCTACTAGTACCACTCGGAGTAATGGGGAATCCACCAGACCTAATCGATGAATGCCATCAAACAACAAACATCATACCCGGCTTCATCAGGCATATTTTATTACTTCCGAGAGGTACTTTAGTATCAGATCTTTCTCCATGCCTCTTATGAGGACCCGTCAGACCTTTCGGTTTATCGTTTAGCTTCAGTCCTGCTCGATCTAGCTTTCCCAAGGCTCGATCTAGCTCTATTCGCCCCACTAGAGGGCTCTCTAAGACCCCTCGGTCTTAGTGTTAGCTCCGGTACTGCTCGGTCGTGCTTGCTGAAGGCCCGACCCAGCTTTAGTTAGATTCTCGTACTTTCTCTTGGCCTCTCTAGGAGGACCAGACAGACCTCTCGGTCTATCGTTTAGCTTCAGTCCTGCTCGATCTAGCTTGCCCAAGGCTTGATCAAGCTCTATTCGCCCCGCTAGAGGGCTCTCTAAGACCCCTCGGTCTTAGTGTTATCTTCTGTAATGCCTAACCAAGCTTACTACAGGCCTTGGTCAGGTCTTTATCGGTCACCGATTAGTAACAGACCAATCATAGGGCCTTCCACCCTATCCGGGTTGAGGTCTTTAGTCCAGCCATATTTTGACAAGACACCTCTCCCTAATAATGCCCCACACATAGAATTACTGTCCATGCAGTATTTAACTTGTGTTTTTTTCTAAAATTTGATTTTCACTTTTTGGAGGTTCATTTGCTCCTCTGACACTCTTTCAGCTTCAATCTTACTCGATCTAGCTTTCCCAAGGCTCGATCTAGCTCTATTCGCCCCACTAGAGGGCTCTCTAAGACACTTCGGTCTTAGTGTTAGCTCCGGTCTTGCTCAATCGTGCTTGCTGAAGGCGCGATCAAGCTTTAGTTAGCTTCTCGTACTTCCTCTTGGCCTCTCTAGGAGGACCAGACAGACCTCTCGGTCTATCGTTTAGCTTCAGTCCTGCTCGATCTAGCTTTCCCAAGGCTCGATCTAGCTCTATTCGCCCTGCTAGAGGGCTCTCTAAGACCCCTCGGTCTTAGTGTTAGCTCCGGTACAGCTCGGTCGTGCTTGCTGAAGGCCCGATCAAGCTTTAGTTAGATTCTCGTACTTTCTCTTGGCCTCTCTAGGAGGACCAGACAGACCTCTCGGTCTATCGTTTAGCTTCAGTCCTGCTTGATCTAGCTTTCCCAAGGCTCGATCTAGCTCTATTCGCCCTGCTAGAGGGCTCTCTAAGACCCCTCGGTCTTAGTGTTAGCTCCGGTACAGCTCGGTCGTGCTTGCTGAAGGCCCGATCAAGCTTTAGTTAGCTTCTCGTACTTTCTCTTGGCCTCTCTAGGAGGACCAGACAGACCTCTCGGTCTATCGTTTAGCTTCAGTCCTGCTCGATCTAGCTTTCCCAAGGCTCGATCTAGATCTATTCGCCCTGCTAGAGGGCTCTCTAAGACCCCTCGGTCTTAGTGTTAGCTCCGGTACAGCTCGGTCGTGCTTGCTGAAGGCCTGATCAAGCTTTAGTTAGCTTCTCGTACTTTCTCTTGGCCTCTCTAGGAGGACCAGACAGACCTTTCGGTCTCTTGCTTAGCTTCAGTCCTGCTCGATCTAGCTTTCCCAAGGCTCGATCTAGCTCTATTCGCCCCGCTAGAGGGCTCTCTAAGACCCCTCGGTCTTAGTGTTAACTCCTGTAATGCCTAACCAAGCTTACTACAGGCCTTGGTCAGGTCTTTATCGGTCACCGATTAGTAACAGACCGATCATGGGGCCTTCCACCCTATCCGGGTTGAGGTCTTTAGTCCAGCCATATTTTGACAAGACACCTCCCCCTAATAATGCCCCACACATAGAAATACTGTCCATGCAGTATTTAACTTGTGTTTTTTCTAAAATTTGATTTTCACTTTTTGGAGGTTCATTTGCTCCTCTGACACTCTTTCAGCTTCAATCTTACTCGATCTAGCTTTCCCAAGGCTCGATCTAGCTCTATTCGCCCCACCAGAGGGCTCTCTAAGACACTTCGGTCTTAGTGTTAGCTCCGGTCTTGCTCAATCGTGCTTGCTGAAGGCGCGATCAAGCTTTAGTTAGCTTCTCGTACTTTCTCTTGCCCTCTCTAGGAGGACCAGACAGACCTCTCGGTCTATCGTTTAGCTTCAGTCCTGCTCGATCTAGCTTTCCCAAGGCTCGATCTAGCTCTATTCGCCCCGCTAGAGGGCTCTCTAAGACCCCTCGGTCTTAGTGTTAGCTCCGGTACAGCTCGGTCGTGCTTGCTGAAGGCCCGATCAAGCTTTAGTTGGCTTCTCGTACTTTCTCTTGGCCTCTCTAGGAGGACCAGACAGACCTCTCGGTCTCTTGCTTAGCTTCAGTCCTGCTCGATCTAGCTTGCCCAAGGCTTGATCAAGCTCTATTCGCCCCGCTAGAGGGCTCTCTAAGACCCCTCGGTCTTAGTGTTAGCTCCGGTACAGCTCGGTCGTGCTTGCTGAAGGCCCGATCAAGCTTTAGTTAGCTTCTCGTTTTTTCTCTTGGCCTCTCTAGGAGGACCAGACAGACCTCTCGGTCTATCGTTTAGCTTCAGTCCTGCTCGATCTAGCTTTCCCAAGGCTCGATCTAGCTCTATTCGCCCCGCTAGAGGGCTCTCTAAGACCCCTCGGTCTTAGTGTTAGCTCCGGTACAGCTCGGTCGTGCTTGCTGAAGGCCCGATCAAGCTTTAGTTGGCTTCTCGTACTTTCTCTTGGCCTCTCTAGGAGGACCAGACAGACCTCTCGGTCTATCCTTTAGCTTCAGTCCTGCTCGATCTAGCTTTCCCAAGGCTCGATCTAGCTCTATTCGCCCCGCTAGAGGGCTCTCTAAGACCCCTCGGTCTTAGTGTTATCTCCTGTAATGCCTAACCAAGCTTACTACAGGCCTTGGTCAGGTCTTTATCGGTCACCGATTAGTAACAGACCGATCATAGGGCCTTCCACCCTATCTGGGTTGAGGTCTTTAGTCCAGCCATATTTTGACAAGACACCTCCCCCTAATAATGCCCCACACATAGAATTACTGTTTATGCAGCTTTTCACTTGTGAAATTTTTAATTTTCGCAATTATTATAGAATAAGTGTTTGCGCAGCTTTTCATAGGTCGAGCTCTAGCTAGCTAGCTCAAGCTAGCTAGCTAGCTCAAGCTCAAGCTATCTAGCTCAAGCTCAAGCCGGCTAGCTCAAGCTCAAGCTAGCTAGCTAGCTCAAGCTCAAGCTAGCTAGCTAGCTCAAGCTCAAGCTAGCTAGCTCAAGCTCAAGCTAGCTAGCTCAAGCTCAAGCTAGCTAGCTAGCTCAAGCTCAAGCTCAAGCTAGCTAGCTCAAGCTCAAGCTCAAGCTAGCTAGCTAGCTCAAGCTCAAGCTAGCTAGCTAGCTCAAGCTCAAGCTAGCTAGCTAGCTCAAGCTCAAGCTAGCTAGCTCAAGCTCAAGCTCAAGCTCAAGCTAGCTAGCTAGCTCAAGCTAGCTAGCTAGCTCAAGCTCAAGCTAGCTAGCTAGCTCAAGTTCAAGCTAGCTAGCTAGCTCAAGCTCAAGCTAGCTAGCTAGCTCAAGCTCAAGCTAGCTAGCTCAAGCTCAAGCTAGCTAGCTCAAGCTCAAGCTAGCTAGCTAGCTCAAGCTCAAGCTCAAGCTAGCTAGCTCAAGCTCAAGCTCAAGCTAGCTAGCTAGCTCAAGCTCAAGCTAGCTAGCTAGCTCAAGCTCAAGCTCAAGCTAGCTAGCTAGCTCAAGTTCAAGCTAGCTAGCTAGCTCAAGCTCAAGCTAGCTAGCTCAAGCTCAAGCTAGCTAGCTCAAGCTCAAGCCAGCTAGCTCAAGCTCAAGCTCAAGCTAGCTAGCTAGCTCAAGCACAAGCTAGCTAGCTAGCTCAATCTCAAGCTAGCTAGCTCAAGCTCAAGCTAGCTAGCTCAAGCTCAAGCTAGCTAGCTAGCTCAAGCTCAAGCTCAAGCTAGCTAGCTCAAGCTCAAGCTCAAGCTAGCTAGCTAGCTCAAGCTCAAGCTAGCTAGCTAGCTCAAGCTCAAGCTCAAGCTAGCTAGCTCAAGCTCAAGCTCAAGCTAGCTAGCTAGCTCAAGCTCAAGCTGGCTAGCTAGCTCAAGCTCAAGCTAGCTAGCTAGCTCAAGCTCAAGCTAGCTAGCTCAAGCTCAAGCTCAAGCTCAAGCTAGCTAGCTAGCTCAAGCTAGCTAGCTAGCTCAAGCTCAAGCTAGCTAGCTAGCTCAAGTTCAAGCTAGCTAGCTAGCTCAAGCTCAAGCTAGCTAGCTAGCTCAAGCTCAAGCTAGCTAGCTCAAGCTCAAGCTAGCTAGCTCAAGCTCAAGCTAGCTAGCTAGCTCAAGCTCAAGCTCAAGCTAGCTAGCTCAAGCTCAAGCTCAAGCTAGCTAGCTAGCTCAAGCTCAAGCTAGCTAGCTAGCTCAAGCTCAAGCTAGCTAGCTAGCTCAAGTTCAAGCTAGCTAGCTAGCTCAAGCTCAAGCTAGCTAGCTCAAGCTCAAGCTAGCTAGCTCAAACTCAAGCTAGCTAGCTAGCTCAAGTTCAAGCTAGCTAGCTAGCTCAAGCTCAAGCTAGCTAGCTAGCTCAAGCTCAAGCTAGCTAGCTCAAGCTCAAGCTAGCTAGCTCAAGCTCCAGCTAGCTAGCTAGCTCAAGCTCAAGCTCAAGCTAGCTAGCTCAAGCTCAAGCTCAAGCTAGCTAGCTAGCTCAAGCTCAAGCTAGCTAGCTAGCTCAAGCTCAAGCTAGCTAGCTAGCTCAAGTTCAAGCTAGCTAGCTAGCTCAAGCTCAAGCTAGCTAGCTCAAGCTCAAGCTAGCTAGCTCAAGCTCAAGCCAGCTAGCTCAAGCTCAAGCTCAAGCTAGCTAGCTAGCTCAAGCACAAGCTTGCTAGCTAGCTCAAGCTCAAGCTAGCTAGCTCAAGCTCAAGCTAGCTAGCTCAAGCTCAAGCTAGCTAGCTCAAGCTCAAGCTCAAGCTAGCTAGCTAGCTCAAGCACAAGCTTGCTAGCTAGCTCAAGCTCAAGCTAGCTAGCTCAAGCTCAAGCTAGCTAGCTCAAGCTCAAGCTAGCTAGCTAGCTCAAGCTCAAGCTCAAGCTAGCTAGCTCAAGCTCAAGCTCAAGCTAGCTAGCTAGCTCAAGCTCAAGCTAGCTAGCTAGCTCAAGCTCAAGCTAGCTAGCTAGCTCAAGCTCAAGCTAGCTAGCTCAAGCTCAAGCTCAAGCTAGCTAGCTAGCTCAAGCTAGCTAGCTAGCTCAAGCTCAAGCTAGCTAGCTAGCTCAAGTTCAAGCTAGCTAGCTAGCTCAAGCTCAAGCTAGCTAGCTAGCTCAAGCTCAAGCTAGCTAGCTCAAGCTCAAGCTAGCTAGCTCAAGCTCAAGCTAGCTAGCTAGCTCAAGCTCAAGCTCAAGCTAGCTAGCTCAAGCTCAAGCTCAAGCTAGCTAGCTAGCTCAAGCTCAAGCTAGCTAGCTAGCTCAAGCTCAAGCTAGCTAGCTAGCTCAAGTTCAAGCTAGCTAGCTAGCTCAAGCTCAAGCTAGCTAGCTCAAGCTCAAGCTAGCTAGCTCAAGCTCAAGCCAGCTAGCTCAAGCTCAAGCTCAAGCTAGCTAGCTAGCTCAAGCACAAGCTAGCTAGCTAGCTCAAGCTCAACCTAGCTAGCTCAAGCTCAAGCTAGCTAGCTCAAGCTCAAGCTAGCTAGCTAGCTCAAGCTCAAGCTCAAGCTAGCTAGCTCAAGCTCAAGCTCAAGCTAGCTAGCTAGCTCAAGCTCAAGCTAGCTAGCTAGCTCAAGCTCAAGCTCAAGCTAGCTAGCTCAAGCTCAAGCTCAAGCTAGCTAGCTAGCTCAAGCTCAAGCTAGCTAGCTAGCTCAAGCTCAAGCTAGCTAGCTAGCTCAAGCTCAAGCTAGCTAGCTCAAGCTCAAGCTCAAGCTCAAGCTAGCTAGCTAGCTCAAGCTAGCTAGCTAGCTCAAGCTCAAGCTAGCTAGCTAGCTCAAGTTCAAGCTAGCTAGCTAGCTCAAGCTCAAGCTAGCTAGCTAGCTCAAGCTCAAGCTAGCTAGCTCAAGCTCAAGCTAGCTAGCTCAAGCTCAAGCTAGCTAGCTAGCTCAAGCTCAAGCTCAAGCTAGCTAGCTCAAGCTCAAGCTCAAGCTAGCTAGCTAGCTCAAGCTCAAGCTAGCTAGCTAGCTCAAGCTCAAGCTAGCTAGCTAGCTCAAGTTCAAGCTAGCTAGCTAGCTCAAGCTCAAGCTAGCTAGCTCAAGCTCAAGCTAGCTAGCTCAAACTCAAGCTAGCTAGCTAGCTCAAGTTCAAGCTAGCTAGCTAGCTCAAGCTCAAGCTAGCTAGCTAGCTCAAGCTCAAGCTAGCTAGCTCAAGCTCAAGCTAGCTAGCTCAAGCTCAAGCTAGCTAGCTAGCTCAAGCTCAAGCTCAAGCTAGCTAGCTCAAGCTCAAGCTCAAGCTAGCTAGCTAGCTCAAGCTCAAGCTAGCTAGCTAGCTCAAGCTCAAGCTAGCTAGCTAGCTCAAGTTCAAGCTAGCTAGCTAGCTCAAGCTCAAGCTAGCTAGCTCAAGCTCAAGCTAGCTAGCTCAAGCTCAAGCCAGCTAGCTCAAGCTCAAGCTCAAGCTAGCTAGCTAGCTCAAGCACAAGCTTGCTAGCTAGCTCAAGCTCAAGCTAGCTAGCTCAAGCTCAAGCTAGCTAGCTCAAGCTCAAGCTAGCTAGCTCAAGCTCAAGCTCAAGCTAGCTAGCTAGCTCAAGCACAAGCTTGCTAGCTAGCTCAAGCTCAAGCTAGCTAGCTCAAGCTCAAGCTAGCTAGCTCAAGCTCAAGCTAGCTAGCTAGCTCAAGCTCAAGCTCAAGCTAGCTAGCTCAAGCTCAAGCTCAAGCTAGCTAGCTAGCTCAAGCTCAAGCTAGCTAGCTAGCTCAAGCTCAAGCTAGCTAGCTAGCTCAAGCTCAAGCTAGCTAGCTCAAGCTCAAGCTCAAGCTAGCTAGCTAGCTCAAGCTAGCTAGCTAGCTCAAGCTCAAGCTAGCTAGCTAGCTCAAGTTCAAGCTAGCTAGCTAGCTCAAGCTCAAGCTAGCTAGCTAGCTCAAGCTCAAGCTATCTAGCTCAAGCTCAAGCTAGCTAGCTCAAGCTCAAGCTAGCTAGCTAGCTCAAGCTCAAGCTCAAGCTAGCTAGCTCAAGCTCAAGCTCAAGCTAGCTAGCTAGCTCAAGCTCAAGCTAGCTAGCTAGCTCAAGCTCAAGCTAGCTAGCTAGCTCAAGTTCAAGCTAGCTAGCTAGCTCAAGCTCAAGCTAGCTAGCTCAAGCTCAAGCTAGCTAGCTCAAGCTCAAGCCAGCTAGCTCAAGCTCAAGCTCAAGCTAGCTAGCTAGCTCAAGCTCAAGCTCAAGCTCAAGCTAGCTAGCTAGCTCAAGTTCAAGCTAGCTAGCTAGCTCAAGCTCAAGCTAGCTAGCTCAAGCTCAAGCTAGCTAGCTCAAGCTCAAGCCAGCTAGCTCAAGCTCAAGCTCAAGCTAGCTAGCTAGCTCAAGCTCAAGCTAGCTAGCTCAAGCTCAAGCTAGCTAGCTAGCTAGCTCAAGCTCAAGCTCAAGCTAGCTAGCTCAAGCTCAAGCTCAAGCTAGCTAGCTCAAGCTCAAGCTCAAGCTAGCTAGCTCAAGCTCAAGCTCAAGCTAGCTAGCTCAAGCCCAAGCTCAAGCTAGCTAGCTAGCTCAAGCTCAAGCTAGCTAGCTCAAGCTCAAGCTCAAGCTCAAGCTAGCTAGCTAGCTAGCTCAAGCTCAAGCTCAAGCTAGCTAGCTAGCTCAAGCTCAAGCTAGCTAGCTCAAGCTCAAGCTAGCTAGCTAGCTCAAGTTCAAGCTAGCTAGCTAGCTCAAGCTCAAGCTAGCTAGCTAGCTCAAGCTCAAGCTAGCTAGCTCAAGCTCAAGCTAGCTAGCTCAAGCTCAAGCTAGCTAGCTAGCTCAAGCTCAAGCTCAAGCTAGCTAGCTCAAGCTCAAGCTCAAGCTAGCTAGCTAGCTCAAGCTCAAGCTAGCTAGCTAGCTCAAGCTCAAGCTAGCTAGCTAGCTCAAGTTCAAGCTAGCTAGCTAGCTCAAGCTCAAGCTAGCTAGCTCAAGCTCAAGCTAGCTAGCTCAAACTCAAGCTAGCTAGCTAGCTCAAGTTCAAGCTAGCTAGCTAGCTCAAGCTCAAGCTAGCTAGCTAGCTCAAGCTCAAGCTAGCTAGCTCAAGCTCAAGCTAGCTAGCTCAAGCTCAAGCTAGCTAGCTAGCTCAAGCTCAAGCTCAAGCTAGCTAGCTCAAGCTCAAGCTCAAGCTAGCTAGCTAGCTCAAGCTCAAGCTAGCTAGCTAGCTCAAGCTCAAGCTAGCTAGCTAGCTCAAGTTCAAGCTAGCTAGCTAGGTCAAGCTCAAGCTAGCTAGCTCAAGCTCAAGCTAGCTAGCTCAAGCTCAAGCCAGCTAGCTCAAGCTCAAGCTCAAGCTAGCTAGCTAGCTCAAGCACAAGCTTGCTAGCTAGCTCAAGCTCAAGCTAGCTAGCTCAAGCTCAAGCTAGCTAGCTCAAGCTCAAGCTAGCTAGCTCAAGCTCAAGCTCAAGCTAGCTAGCTAGCTCAAGCACAAGCTTGCTAGCTAGCTCAAGCTCAAGCTAGCTAGCTCAAGCTCAAGCTAGCTAGCTCAAGCTCAAGCTAGCTAGCTAGCTCAAGCTCAAGCTCAAGCTAGCTAGCTCAAGCTCAAGCTCAAGCTAGCTAGCTAGCTCAAGCTCAAGCTAGCTAGCTAGCTCAAGCTCAAGCTAGCTAGCTAGCTCAAGCTCAAGCTAGCTAGCTCAAGCTCAAGCTCAAGCTAGCTAGCTAGCTCAAGCTAGCTAGCTAGCTCAAGCTCAAGCTAGCTAGCTAGCTCAAGTTCAAGCTAGCTAGCTAGCTCAAGCTCAAGCTAGCTAGCTAGCTCAAGCTCAAGCTAGCTAGCTCAAGCTCAAGCTAGCTAGCTCAAGCTCAAGCTAGCTAGCTAGCTCAAGCTCAAGCTCAAGCTAGCTAGCTCAAGCTCAAGCTCAAGCTAGCTAGCTAGCTCAAGCTCAAGCTAGCTAGCTAGCTCAAGCTCAAGCTAGCTAGCTAGCTCAAGTTCAAGCTAGCTAGCTAGCTCAAGCTCAAGCTAGCTAGCTCAAGCTCAAGCTAGCTAGCTCAAGCTCAAGCCAGCTAGCTCAAGCTCAAGCTCAAGCTAGCTAGCTAGCTCAAGCTCAAGCTCAAGCTAGCTAGCTAGCTCAAGTTCAAGCTAGCTAGCTAGCTCAAGCTCAAGCTAGCTAGCTCAAGCTCAAGCTAGCTAGCTCAAGCTCAAGCCAGCTAGCTCAAGCTCAATCTCAAGCTAGCTAGCTAGCTCAAGCTCAAGCTAGCTAGCTCAAGCTCAAGCTAGCTAGCTAGCTAGCTCAAGCTCAAGCTCAAGCTAGCTAGCTCAAGCTCAAGCTCAAGCTAGCTAGCTCAAGCTCAAGCTCAAGCTAGCTAGCTCAAGCTCAAGCTCAAGCTAGCTAGCTCAAGCTCAAGCTCAAGCTAGCTAGCTAGCTCAAGCTCAAGCTAGCTAGCTCAAGCTCAAGCTCAAGCTCAAGCTAGCTAGCTAGCTAGCTCAAGCTCAAGCTCAAGCTAGCTAGCTAGCTCAAGCTCAAGCTAGCTAGCTCAAGCTCAAGCCAGCTAGCTCAAGCTCAAGCTCAAGCTAGCTAGCTAGCTCAAGCTCAAGCTAGCTAGCTCAAGCTCAAGCCAGCTAGCTCAAGCTCAAGCTCAAGCTCAAGCTAGCTAGCTAGCTCAAGCTCAAGCTAGATAGCTAGCTCAAGCTAGCTAGCTAGCTCAAGCTCAAGCTCAAGCTAGCTAGCTAGCTAGCTCAAGCTCAAGCTAGCTAGCTCAAGCTCAAGCCAGCTAGCTCAAGCTCAAGCTCAAGCTAGCTAGCTAGCTCAAGCTCAAGCTAGCTAGCTCAAGCTCAAGCTCAAGCGAGCTAGCTAGCTCAAGCTCAAGCTAGCTAGCTAGCTCAAGCTCAAGCTAGCTAACTCAAGCTAACTCAGCTAGCTCAAGCTAACTCAAGCTAGCTAAAGCTAACTCAAGCTAACTCAAGCTAACTCAAGCTAACTCAAGCTAGCTAAAGCTAACTCAAGCTAACTCAAGCTAACCCGAGCTAACTCAAGCTAGCTCAAGCTAACCCAAGCTAGCTAAAGCTAACTCAAGCTAACTCAAGCTAATTCAAGCTAACTCAAGCTAACTCAAGCTAACTCAAGCTAACTCAAGCTAGTTCAAGCTAACTCAAGCTAGCTAAAGCTAACTCAAGCTAACTCAAGCTAACTCAAGCTAGCTCAAGCTAACTCAAGCTAGTTCAAGCTAACTCAAGCTAGCTAAAGCTAACTCAAGCTAACTCAAGCTAACTCAAGCTAGCTCAAGCTAACTCAAGCTAACTCAAGCTAACTCAAGCTAACCCGAGCTAACTCAAGCTAACTCAAGGTAGCTAAAGCTAGTTCAAGCTAGCTCAAGCTAGCTAAAGCTAAGACAAGCTAACTCAAGCTAACTCAAGCTAACTCAAGCTAACTCAAGCTAGTTCAAGCTAACTCAAGCTAGCTAAAGCTAACTCAAGCTAACTCAAGCTAACTCAAGCTAGCTCAAGCTAACTCAAGCTAGTTCAAGCTAACTCAAGCTAGCTAAAGCTAACTCAAGCTAACTCAAGCTAACTCAAGCTAGCTCAAGCTAACTCAAGCTAGTTCAAGCTAACTCAAGCTAGCTAAAGCTAACTCAAGCTAACTCAAGCTAACTCAAGCTAACTCAAGCTAGCTAAAGCTAACTCAAGCTAACTCAAGCTAACCCGAGCTAACTCAAGCTAGCTCAAGCTAACCCAAGCTAGCTAAAGCTAACTCAAGCTAACTCAAGCTAATTCAAGCTAACTCAAGCTAACTCAAGCTAACTCAAGCTAACTCAAGCTAGCTAAAG
>NW_027453308.1:0-1000 GCF_964194025.1 Convolutriloba macropyga | reverse complement strand
CTTTTCCCCACTGCTGGCAACGGCACTGGCTCCCTGACCGCCACAACTGCCTTCCTGGCGGAGGTGCGGCCGATCCTTTGGGGACTAGGATTGTCCAACATCTATGTCGACGAGCAGATGGCATACCTTCTGGCAGACACATTGGCCAACTCCGTCAGCCTTGCTTTCCTCTCTTTCACCGTTTACATCGGCTTCGCGCCGGCTGCTCTCCTCTCAGGAGGGCGCCTCTTGCCGGCCATTGGCGCCAGCCAGTCACTGCGAGTGCTCGGCATCCCCGGCCGCTTCCTCGGGGAGGAAGGGACAGAGGCTCTGGCAGAAGCAATGACGGGAAACAGCTCGGTGGTGTATCTCATGATGGGCCGTAACGCCCCTGTGATGGCCGGCCTGGGAACTTCCTCAGAGGACGATATCCTTGGGGAACCGCTGGGGTGTCCCGGCGACAAGGGAGGAGCGGCGCTGGCCAGGATGATGTTGACGAACTACACAATCCGCCTGCTCGACCTCTCTGATTGCGAGGTGCGACAAATGGCTTCGACTCCTCTCTCCTGCCCTCTGCCGTTGCGACCTCTCCCTTTGCACTCCTCCCCCCGTCCGCATGCCTTGCGCTCCTCCTTCTTATCTGGACATCCTCCCACACCCTCGGACCCCCCCCCCTTCCCCGGCCACAACACTCACCGTGTTGCCCTTATGGCTTCGTGGCCGCCGCCTTCCATTTGCCGGACTGCCGTTGCTTCCCTGTGTATTCCCCGTGCCGGCCTCCTGGTGCTCACATGTGTCTGATTCGAGAAACTGGACGTTGCCAACGTGCAGGTGGGGAATGAGACTGCTGGCATTCTTGCTGAAGTGCTGAAGACGAATGGCACACTGCTGGAGCTGCATCTTACGGACAACAACATTGGTAACGATGGCGTAAAGTTGTTGATGGCCAGCATGGCCGAGAACGAGAGCCTGCTGTTGCTGGACCTGCATGGCAACCACCAGACCGTGGTGCCGCCAGAGG
>NW_027453307.1:0-31981 GCF_964194025.1 Convolutriloba macropyga | reverse complement strand
CAATTCCTTGCTGAATAGAGGTGGATTAGGGATGAAAACTCAGCCCGGGCGTTTGCTGACTCAAAACCCAATTATGCACTTTCAAATTCAGAGCTCGAATCTTTAAAAATGAAAGACAACTTCAATCAAATTCCACACTTTTTCCTTATTTGTCAGTCTGCGAGCTCAGATACGTTTTAAATAAATCTGATGAATGCCTAATGTTCAAATTAAAAAAGAACTCAAATAGTCCCAGGTATCGACCTTGACTCAACAAAAAGACCATTCCTGACCGAAAAGAAGTATCAAAAGAATGTGCGCGGCACAAATAGCTTATGATTTGATCTTAGCTTGACTTCAGCAAAAAGCTTGTCATGAGCACAACCCAATTCATTATGTCTGACTTATGCTGGACTCGAACCAATCACTCTGGACCTTTGATCGACACAAATTGTCATGTTCGATTTTTGAGGGACTCAATTTTGCTTCCTTGCTTTTACGAAGAACATTGCAATTAACCAACCAAGTTTCATTCAATCAATAAATATGGCAATACAGTCGCGCTGCATTATCTGCTTTTTCACAGGAACTTCAAAATCTCTTGTTTTTTGGCAGTTTTCTAACTGTGTTTCAAGTTGGACTGCTCAGGTGCAATGCTATTTAATCTTGCTCCGTTACTGCTTCGTTATTTACTTAAACAAGGATGTTTTTCAAATTGGCAATATAGCAGTCATATGAAATAAAATTTTTGCCCGACCTTTGAATAGACCAAGTTCGATCGATGAATTTCACTTGATTGAACTATTTGAATGCTTTTTTGACACAAGAAAACTATGTCCGACCCAAAATAATTATGAAAAAAAAACCATACTTTACCAAAAAACCTATGAAAAGACTGCTGATCAAACCGCAAAAAGATTTTACCTAGACTGCAAGTATGAAGCTATACGTTGTAATTTTAGTCATTAACGGCTCTCGCGAATAAATTTTTTGTCTTTTCCTAAGTCGAGGCCTGAATCTGGAATAGTAATGACCCTGAAAATATCCTATGTGAAAACATCAACCAGAAACTCTGGATAGACCACTGAAGTCTGACTCTCGTCTTAAGTCACGCCATACTGATTCGACGAAGATTTAATACGATTAATTTTTTCCCCAGGATCTTGATAATAATTGCTTATCGGAGCAAACTGTTGGGGACAATGACTGTTTGAGTATTGGGTTCCGCTATTGGTGTAGTTTTCCAATTCATTCTTTTTGGTCATTGAAAACTAAGGACCTCTCAGTTTTGCAATCTGCTAGCAAAGATATGCTCAACCGCTGTGAACATTTTGCCCCTAAAAGCTGAAATACAAAGCATATTTTTTAGGAAACACAAAGTGCGTGCAGATAAAAGCAATGTACAGTTGATCACTTGATCGAATAATTGCAGCAAATTTTATTGGCGAGCAAATGGTATGAATTTGTCGGAAGTTTTTGCTTAGATGTAGAAGAAGATGAGATGAATTGTGGGAGAGTAGCACCCTCAAAATAAACTGCCAACAAAAGAAATAGTGACAAAATTGGTACTTTTTTCCAGACACAGAGGTGTAAATGTAAAATTTCGTAACTAAAAAGCAGAAAACTCTCAAAGTTAGCTGGAGTAGCCACTGGCAGTGTTATGTCCTCAGTACTATCCTTGGCATTTCAATTATTTCCCAAATTTACCAGCCTCAGAATCCGAATTTGCTAATAATTATTCCCAGTATTTTCTGACCGGTCCAGTAACTCTATATACAAAAGAAACTCAAAACACAAATTTCGGCAATAGGTGTGATATGCTCAGAAAAGCATAAAATCAGGTCAAACAAAACACATGCTCTTGAAATAATAAAAATGAACTTATTTTTGAACCTAAAAATGAACCTAAAATAAGGTTGTAAATTTGTCATAAAAAGAAAACGGATTAAAATTGTAGACTCAGTTATTTTTCTTGTAGTAACTAACCCCTTGTCTAAAATGAACTCACATTGCAACAATTTCATTGCACGGTCAACAGACAGTAATGCGGGATTAAGTCTACTGAACAGCAGAGAGCGCTTACTGCTTTTTTTTTACAAATTATAAACTCAACCTCTGCATCTGCACGGATGCGAATTGCTTGATCTATCAATTTAATATTGTTATAACGAACATCAAATTAACATAAGGCAAACAAACTGCATGAAGAGACTAATATCCTTTCCGCGAGGGATGTTTCCATACAATTCGGAAACATTTACCTCAGCTGCACACAAGAATACAAAATTGAATGGATAATTAAGCTTGCCCAGAAAAAGATACAATGTCCAAAACATAATAGCAAGACACCACACTGCTACTTTCCTGCTCAATGGTTGAGAAATTGAGCGGACTGGTAACCGAACTATAGTAAAGATAGAAATTGTATTGAGACAGGCAAGAGCGAATTATTTTGCCGTCAAATTATTCTCATACCGATAATCATCACAGCAATCAAACTCTTGACAAACAGAAATTAAGCTACTCCACACAGTTGTCCTACTGGTTAAATAATTGACCGCAAACTAAATTACATGTGTAGGAAAAAGCAAAGTAAGCGTCGATGGTTCAATTCGGTGCCAGGACAATTTACCCAACTCCATTATACCCAATGCCATTTTACCCAATTCCGTTATACCCAACCTGCCATTTTACCCAATGCCATTATAACCAACCTGTCAATTTACCCAATGCCATTCTACGCAATGCCATTATAACCAACCTGCCACTTTACCCAATGCCATTTTACACAATACCATTATACCCAAACTGCCATTTCACCCAATGCCATTTTGCCCATGCTGACTTTTGACAACTATTTGGCCGACTATATAACTAAATGGCCCATGAGACGTGTTATAAATCTACCACAACCGAACATGGGATTTTAAACAGCTACCCAGACTGAACGGCAAGCCAATACCAGAACTGGGCACGTCAAATTGCAAGTCTTATATCAGTACTGATTCAGAGCTATGATCATGTCACTTTTTACACTAGTCAGTATAAATGCAAGTCTTGGCCAAGACATGCAAGTCCAAGTGCAAGTCTTGGCCAAGACGTGCAAGTCTAAATGCAAGTCTTGGCCAAGCGTGCAAGTCTAAACGCAAGTCTTGGCAAAGACGTGCAAGACTAAATGCAAGTCTCGGCCAAGACTTGGCACGTCTAATTGCAAGTGTTGGCCAAGACTTGAAGCGTCTAAAAAGCGTCAAAAATTCGAAAAAAATGTCGAAAAGGGCCGGAAAAACGTCAAAATTAGCCGATAAAACGTCAAACTAATAAAAAAACCTAAAAAAATAGCCAAAAAAAACGCCGGTACTAACCCCAAAAAAACTTCAAAAAGAGCCGAGAAATTGTACAACAATAGTCGGAAAATCGTCCAAAAAGGGACCATAACTGCGTTACCCCTTTTCACAACTTTGACTTTGATAGGAATGCTTGACATTTGGCAAATCAAGAATTGTCGTGTTTCGGCTAAAATACGGCTCCAAACGGCTGGAAAGCGGATGAAGACGGTTGAAAACGGCTCAGAAACACCTGAAACCGGTCCCATTTGAACTTCCCGAATCACCCTGTGTCCTTTGTTATCAGCTGGTATCAATTGTTAGACGCTCGGAGAAAGTGCATGAAAATTAATGCAAAAATCTTGGCAAGTTACACAATTTTTTGGAATTCGAAAATTTCACAAGAAATTTTTTGATAAAGTGGTTTTGACTTGGGAATCAACTTGCAAGTGTAAACCAAGTCTTGGCAAAGACTTCTCAGACATGCAGACTTGTTTTTAGACGCACAGAGTACTGATATGTGCTTGTAGACTTGCATTTAGAGTATCCCAGTACTGATATTGACTTCAGTTTTGTCCGAGTATTTAAAAAAAGCCTGTGGGACTTGATATGAAAATATCAGGACCGAACATCGGGTAATCGAACGGAAACATCAAAGAGCATTGGGTAAGTTGGCATTGGGTAAATGGCATTGGGTAAAATGCCATTATGTAAAATGGAATTGGGTAAATTGTATTAAAACCGTTCAAGTCACAGCAGCACCTTATTCTCTTTTCCCATTATCTTTTCACATAATTTGTCGAATTGACCTACTCATAATGGAAAAAAACTCCGTACAACCGTACAACTATTACAATGGAATAGGTTCCGTGGAACAAAAGTTTTATATGCTCTACTACATTCTTTTTTGCGGACTTTTTTTGTCCGGGAAAACTACAACCGTACAACTATTACAATGGAATAGGTTCCGTGGAACAAAAGTTTTATATGCTCTACTACATTCTTTTTTGCGGACTTTTTTTGTCCGGGAAAACTATAAAATTAAACTCCTCAAAACAGATATGGTCAGTTTTAAAGATTATTTTTTGCTTTCAATTTTCAATACAATTCTACTCATTGCAAACAGATCAGTTTCGATTGTTAGTAGATCAAAAAAAAAACATTTCAGCTTCAAAAATGATAAAAGCGATGCAATAATGTCATCAGTTATCAGTTCTGGCAATTCTTCGTGAGGAATGTTCAGATACTATTCGCAAAGAACTATCTCAGCTGCGTTCAAGCATACAAAAATGAATCGATAAATAAATTGCCCAGAAAAATATGCAATGTTCAAAAAGTTACTGCAAGACACCACACTGCTACTTTCCTGCTCAATGGCTGAGAAATTTAGTGGACTGGTAAACGAACTATAGTAAAAACGGAAATTGTATTGAGACAGGCGAGAACAAATTGTTTTGCCGTCAAAATATTCCCATATCGATCATCATCACAGCAATCAAACTCTTGACAATTAGGAATTAAGCTACTCCACAATGAGTTCTCCTACTGGTTAAAAAATTGACCGCAAACGAAATTACATGTGTAGGAGGCCCGAGTTACAGCAGATGCTTCACTTCTATTTTTTCCATATATTCGTTGCACGATGCAGTCCGCAAGCACTTTAAAATCTTTCTGATTAAATAACCTAAATATGCCACTTCAAACTCGATAATTAGACCTACTGTTTACCTCTTTTACAAAGTAAGCAAAGTAAGCGTCGACAGTTCAAGTCGGTGCCAGGACAATTTACCCATATTATTATGCCCAATGCTACTTTACCCAATGCCGTTATACCCAACCTGCCAATTTACCCAATGCCATCATACCCAACCTGCCAATTTACCCAATACCATTCTACGCAATGACATTATACTAAACATGCCAGTTTACCCAACTCCTTTTTGCCAATGCCATTATACTCGACATGCCACTTTACCCAATGCCATTTTACCCAATGCCGTTATACCCAACCTGACACTCTACCCAATGCATTTATACCCCACCTGCCAATTTACCAAGTGCCATTCTACGCAATGCCATTATAACCAGCCTGCCAATTTAACCGATGTGCTTTTACCCAATGCCATTATTCCCGACCTGCCACTTTACTCAATTGCATTTTACCCAACGCCGTTATACCTAACCTGTCATTTTACCCAACGTCATTCTACGCAATGCCATTATACCCAACCTGCCATTTTACCCGATGCCCTTTTACCCAATGCCATTATACCCGACCTGCCACTTTACCTAATGCCATTTTGCTCAATGCCATTTTACCCAACCTGCCACTCTGCCCAATGCATTTATACCCCACCTGCCAATTTACCAAGTGCCATTCTACGCAATGCCATTATACCCAGCCTGCCAATTTAACCGATGTGCTTTTACCCAATGCCATTATTCCCGACCTGCCACTTTACTCAATTGCATTTTACCCAACGCCGTTATACCTAACCTGTCATTTTACCCAACGTCATTCTACGCAATGCAATTATACCCAACCTGCCATTTTACCCAATGCCCTTTTACCCAATGCCATTATACCCGACCTGCCACTTTACCCAATGCCATTTTGCACAATGCCGTTTTAACCAACCTGCCACTCTACCCAATCCATTTATACCCCACCTGCCAATTTACCAAGTGCCGATATACGCAATGCCATTATACCCAGCCTGCCAATTTAACCGATGTACTTTTACCCAATGCCATTATTCCCGACCTGCCGCTTTACCCGAATGCATTTTACCCAATGCCGTTATACCTAACCTGTCATTTTACCCAACGCCATTCTACGCAATGCCGTTATACGCAACCTGCCTTTTTACCCACTGCCATTTTACCCAATGCCGTTATACCTAACCTGCCCTTTTACCTATTTTTTTTGTACCCGACCTGCCATTTTAACCAATGCCCTTTTACCCAATGCCATTAAATCCAACCTGACTTTTTACCCAATGTCATTTTACTAAATGCAGTTAAACCCGACTTGCCACTTTACTTAATGCCGTTTTACACAATGCCGTTATACCCAACCTGCCATTTTACCCAATGCCATTCTACGCAAAGCCATTATACCCAACCTGCCATTTTACCCAATGCCTTTTTACCAAAAGCCGTTATACCCGACTTGCCACTTTACCCAATGCCATTTTACACAATGCCTTTATACCCAACCTGCCATTTTACCCAATGCCTTAAAAACCAACATGCCATTTTGCCGAATGCCTTTATGGCCGACGTGCCACTTTACCCAATAACATTTTACCCGATGCCGTTATACCACACCTGCCATTTTACCCAATGCCGTTTTACCCAATGCCGCTATAGCCTACCTGCTATTTTACCCAATGCCGTCATACCCAAACTGCCATTTTATAAAACACCATTATACCCAATCTGCCAGTATACCCAATGCCATTCTACGCAATGCCATTATACCCGACCTGCCAAATTACCCAATACCACTCTACGCAATACCATTGTAACCAAAGGTCCATTTGACCCGATGCCCTTTTACCCAATGCCATTATACCCGACCTGCCACCTTACCCAATGCCATTTTACCCAATGCCGTTATACCCAACCTGCCATTTTACCCAATGCCATTCTACGCAAAACAATTATACCCAACCTGCCATTTTACCCAATGCCTTTTTACCAAAAGCCGTTTTACCCGACTTGCCACTTTACCCAATGCCGTTTTACACAATGCAGTTATACCCAACCTGCCATTTTACCCCCAAAGCCATAAAAACCAACATGCCATTTTGCCGAATGCCTTTATGGCCGACGTGCCACTTTACCCAATAATATTTTACCCGATGCCGTTATACCACACCTGCCATTTTACCCAATGCCATTCTACGCAATGCCATTAAACCCAACCTGCAATTTTACCCAATGCCTTTTTACCAAAAGCCATTATAACCGACTTGCCACTTTACCCAACGCCGTTTTACGCAATGCCGCTATAGCCAACCTGCCATTTTACCCAATGTCGTTATACCCAAACTGCCATTTTACCAATGCCATTATACCCATTCTGCCAGTTTACCCAATGCCATTCTACGCAATGCCATTATACCCAACCTGCCAATTTACCCAATGCCACTCTACGCAATACCGTTGTAACCAAAGGTCCATTTGACCCGATGCCCTTTTACCCAATGCGATCATACCCGACCTGTCACCTTACCCAATGCCATTTTACCCAATGCCGTTATACCCCAACCTGCCATTTTACCCAATGCCATTATACCCAACCTGCCAATTTACCCAATGCCACTCTACGCAATACCATTATAACCAAGGGTCCATTTGACCCAATGCCATTTTACCCATGCTGATGATCCATTAGACATGTTACAAATGGGATTTTAAATAGCTACCCGGACTGAACGTCAAGCCAATACAAGTACTGAGCACGTCAAATTGCAAGTCCAATATCAGTACTGATTCAGAGTTATGATCATGTTACATTTTACAATTGTCAGTATAAATGAAAGTCTTGGCCAAGACGTTCAAGTGTAATTGCAAATCTTGGTCAAGACCTTGCTCGTCTAAAAAATTACCAAAGCATCCGGAAAAAATGTCAAAAATAGCGAAAAAAGATGCCAAAAATGGCCGAAAAAACGGTAAAAACAGCCGAACAAAACGTCAAAAATGACCATAAAAGCGATAAAAATAGCCAAAAATAACGTCAAAAATACCTGAAAAATAACGTCAAAATAGCCGAGAAGTTGTTCAGAAATCGCCCAAAAAGGGGGACTCTAACTCTGTTAACTAGTTCAAGTCGGTGCCAGGACAATTTACCCATATTATTATACCCAATGCTACTTTACCCAATGCCGTTATACCCAACCTGCCAATTTACCCAATGCCATCATAGCCAACCTGCCAATTTACCCAATACCATTCTACGCAATGACATTATACTAAACATGCCAGTTTAACCAACGCCTTTTTGCCAATGCCATTATACCCGACATGCCACTTTACCCAATGCCATTTTACCAAATGCCGTTATACCCAACCTGACACTCTACCCAATGCATTTATTCCCCACCTGCCAATTTACCAAGTGCCATTCTACGCAATGCCATTATACCCAGCCTGCCAATTCAACCGATGTGCTCTTACCCAATGCCATTTTTCCCGACCTGCCACTTTACCCAATTGCATTTCACCCAACGGCGTTATACCTAACCTGTCATTTCACCCAACGCCATTCTACGCAATGCCACTATACCCAACCTGCCATTTTACCCGATGCCCTTTTACCCAATGCCATTATACCCGACCTGCCACTTTACCCAATGCCATTTTGCTCAATGCCGTTTTACCCAACCTGCCACTCTACCCAATGCATTTATAACCCACCTGCCAATTTACCAAGTGCCATTCTACGCAATGCCATTTTACCTAGCCTGCCAATTTAACCGACGTGCTTTTACCCATTGCCATTATTCCCGACCTGCCACTTTACCCAATTGAATTTTACCCAATGCCGTTATATCTAACCTGCCATTTTACCCAACGCCATTCTACGCAATGCCATTATACCCAACCTGCCAATTTACCCACCGCCATTTTACCCAATGCCGCTATACCTAACCTGCCCTTTTACCCAATTTTTTTGTACCCGACCTGCCATTTCACCCGATGCCATTTTACCCAATGCTATTTCACCCAACCTGCCAATTTACCCAATGCCATTTTACGCAATGCCATTATACCCAACCTGCCAATTTACCCAATGCCCTTTCACCCAATGCGATTATACCCGACCTGCCACTTTACCCAATGCCATTTTGCTGAATGCCTTTTTACCCAACCTGCCACTCTACCCAATGCATTTATACCCCACCTGCCAATTTACCAAGTGCCATTCTACGCAATGCCATTATACCCAGCCTGCCAATTTAACCGATGTGCTTTTACCCAATGCCATTATTCCCTACCTGTCACTTTACCCAATTGCATTTTACCCAATGCCGTTATACCTAACCTGCCATTTTACCCAACGCCATTCTACGCAATGCCATTATACCCAACCTGCCATTTTACCCGATGCCCTTTTACCCAATGCCATTATACCCGACCTGCCACTTTACCCAATGCCATTTTGCTCAATGCCATTTTAACCAACCTGCCACTCTACCCAATCCATTTATACCCCACCTGCCAATTTACCAAGTGCCATTCTACGCACTGCCATTATACCCAGCCTGCCAATTTAACCGATGTACTTTTACCCAATGCCATTATTCCCGACCTGCCGCTTTAACCAAATGCATTTTACCCAATGCCGTTATACCTAACCTGCCATTTTACCCAACGCTATTCTACGCAATGCCGTTATACCCAACCTGCCTTTTTACCTACTGCCATTTTACCCAATGCCCTTTTACCCAATGCCATTAAATCCAACCTGATTTTTTACCCAATTTCATTTTACTCAATGCAGTTAAACCCGACTTGCCACTTTACTTAATGCCGTTTTACACAATGCCGTTATACACAACCTGCCATTTTACCCAATGCCGTTAAAACCAACATGCCAATTTGCCGAATGCCATTATGCCCAACCTGCCAATTTACCCAATGCCATCATAGCCAACCTGCCAATTTACCCAATACCATTCTACGCAATGACATTATACTAAACATGCCAGTTTAACCAACGCCTTTTTGCCAATGCCATTATACCCGACATGCCACTTTACCCAATGCCATTTTACCAAATGCCGTTATACCCAACCTGACACTCTACCCAATGCATTTGTACCCCACCTGCCAATTTACCAAGTGCCATTCTACGCAATGCCATTATACCCAGCCTGCCAATTCAACCGATGTGCTCTTACCCAATGCCAATTTTCCCGACCTGCCACTTTACCCAATTGCATTTCACCCAACGGCGTTATACCTAACCTGTCATTTCACCCAACGCCATTCTACGCAATGCCACTATACCCAACCTGCCATTTTACCCGATGCCCTTTTAGCCAATGCCATTATACCCGACCTGCCACTTTACCCAATGCCATTTTGCTCAATGCCGTTTTACCCAACCTGCCACTCTACCCAATGCATTTATAACCCACCTGCCAATTTACCAAGTGCCATTCTACGCAATGCCATTTTACCTAGCCTGCCAATTTAACCGACGTGCTTTTACCCATTGCCATTATTCCCGACCTGCCACTTTACCCAATTGCATTTTACCCAATGCCGTTATATCTAACCTGCCATTTTACCCAACGCCATTCTACGCAATGCCATTATACCCAACCTGCCAATTTACCCACTGCCATTTTACCCAATGCCGCTATACCTAACCTGCCCTTTTACCCAATTTTTTGTACCCGACCTGACATTTCACCCGATGCCATTTTACCCAATGCTATTTCAGCCAACCTGCCAATTTGCCCAATGCCATTTTACGCAATGCCATTATACCCAACCTGCCAATTTACCCAATGCCCTTTTACCCAATGCGATTATACCCGACCTGCCACTTTACCCAATGCCATTTTGCTCAATGCCTTTTTACCCAACCTGCCACTCTACCCAATGCATTTATACCCCACCTGCCAATTTACCAAGTGCCATTCTACGCAATGCCATTATACCCAGCCTGCCAATTTAACCGATGTGCTTTTACCCAATGCCATTATTCCCTACCTGTCACTTTACCCAATTGCATTTTACCCAATGCCGTTATACCTAACCTGCCATTTTACCCAACGCCATTCTACGCAATGCCATTATACCCAACCTGCGATTTTACCCGATGCCCTTTTACCCAATGCCATTATGCCCGACCTGCCACTTTACCCAATGCCATTTTGCTCAATGCCGTTTTAACCAACCTGCCACTCTACCCAATCCATTTATACCCCACCTGCCAATTTACCAACTGCCATTCTACGCACTGCCATTATACCCAGCCTGCCAATTTAACCGATGTACTTTTACCCAATGCCATTATTCCCGACCTGCCCCTTTACCCAAATGCATTTTACCCAATGCCCTTTTACCCAATGCCATTAAATCCAACCTGACTTTTTACCCAATTTCATTTTACTCAATGCAGTTAAACCCGACTTGCCACTTTACTTAATGCCGTTTTACACAATGCCGTTATACACAACCTGCCATTTTACCCAATGCCGTTAAAACCAACATGCCAATTTGCCGAATGCCATTATGCCCAACCTGCCAATTTACCCAATGCCATCATAGCCAACCTGCCAATTTACCCAATACCATTCTACGCAATGACATTATACTAAACATGCCAGTTTAACCAACGCCTTTTTGCCAATGCCATTATACCCGACATGCCACTTTACCCAATGCCATTTTACCAAATGCCGTTATACCCAACCTGACACTCTACCCAATGCATTTATACCCCACCTGCCAATTTACCAAGTGCCATTCTACGCAATGCCATTATACCCAGCCTGCCAATTCAACCGATGTGCTCTTACCCAATGCCAATTTTCCCGACCTGCCACTTTACCCAATTGCATTTCACCCAACGGCGTTATACCTAACCTGTCATTTCACCCAACGCCATTCTACGCAATGCCACTATACCCAACCTGCCATTTTACCCGATGCCCTTTTAGCCAATGCCATTATACCCGACCTGCCACTTTACCCAATGCCATTTTGCTCAATGCCGTTTTACCCAACCTGCCACTCTACCCAATGCATTTATAACCCACCTGCCAATTTACCAAGTGCCATTCTACGCAATGCCATTTTACCTAGCCTGCCAATTTAACCGACGTGCTTTTACCCATTGCCATTATTCCCGACCTGCCACTTTACCCAATTGCATTTTACCCAATGCCGTTATATCTAACCTGCCATTTTACCCAACGCCATTCTACGCAATGCCATTATACCCAACCTGCCAATTTACCCACTGCCATTTTACCCAATGCCGCTATACCTAACCTGCCCTTTTACCCAATTTTTTGTACCCGACCTGACATTTCACCCGATGCCATTTTACCCAATGCTATTTCAGCCAACCTGCCAATTTGCCCAATGCCATTTTACGCAATGCCATTATACCCAACCTGCCAATTTACCCAATGCCCTTTTACCCAATGCGATTATACCCGACCTGCCACTTTACCCAATGCCATTTTGTTCAATGCCTTTTTACCCAACCTGCCACTCTACCCAATGCATTTATACCCCACCTGCCAATTTACCAAGTGCCATTCTACGCAATGCCATTATACCCAGCCTGCCAATTTAACCGATGTGCTTTTACCCAATGCCATTATTCCCTACCTGTCACTTTACCCAATTGCATTTTACCCAATGCCGTTATACCTAACCTGCCATTTTACCCAACGCCATTCTACGCAATGCCATTATACCCAGCCTGCGATTTTACCCGATGCCCTTTTACCCAATGCCATTATGCCCGACCTGCCACTTTACCCAATGCCATTTTGCTCAATGCCGTTTTAACCAACCTGCCACTCTACCCAATCCATTTATACCCCACCTGCCAATTTACCAAGTGCCATTCTACGCACTGCCATTATACCCAGCCTGCCAATTTAACCGATGTACTTTTACCCAATGCCATTATTCCCGACCTGCCCCTTTACCCAAATGCATTTTACCCAATGCCGTTATACCTAACCTGCCATTTTACCCAACGCTATTCTACGCAATGCCGTTATACCCAACCTGCCTTTTTACCCACTGCCATTTTACCCAATGCCCTTATACCTAACCTGCCCTTTTACCTATTTTTTTTGTACCCGACCTGCCATTTTACCCAATGCCCTTTTACCCAATGCCATTAAATCCAACCTGACTTTTTACCCAATGTCATTTTACCCAATGCAGTTAAACCCGACTTGCCACTTTACTTAATGCCGTTTTACACAATGCCGTTATACCCAACCTGCCATTTTACCCAATGCCGTTAAAACCAACATGCCAATTTGCCGAATTCCATTATGCCCGACGTGCCATTTTACTCAATGCCATTTTACCCGATGCCGTTATACCACACCTGCCATTTTACCCAATGCCATTCTACGCAATGCCATTTACCAAACCTGCCTTTTTACCCAATGCCTTTTTACCAAAAGCCATTATACCCCACTTGCCACTTTACCCAACGCCGTTTTACCCAATGCCGCTATAGCCAACCTGCCATTTTACCCAATGCCGTCATACCCAAACTGCCATTTTATAAAATACCATTATGCCCAATCTGCCAGTATACCCAATGCCATTCTATGCAATGCTATTATACCCGGCCGGCCAAATAACCCAATACCACTTTACGCAATACCATTGTAACTAAAGGTCCGTTTGACCCGATGCCCTTTTACCCAAGGCCATTATACCCGACCTGCCACCTTACTCAATGCCATTTTACCCAATGCCGTTATAACCAACCTGCCATTTTACACAATGCCATTGTACGCAAAGCCATTATACCCAACCTGCCATTTTACCCAATGCCTTTTTACCAAAAGCCGTTATACCCGACTTGCCACTTTATCCAATGCCGTTTTACACAATGCCGTTATACCCAACCTGCCATTTTAACCAATGCCTTAAAAACCAACATGCCATTTTGCCGAATGCCTATATGGCCGACGTGCCACTTTACCCAATAACATTTTACCCGATGCCGTTATACCACACCTGCCATTTTACCCAATGCCATTCTACGCAATGCCATTAAACCCAACCTGCCATTTTACCCAGTGCCTTTTTACCAAAAGCCATTATACCCGACTTGCCACTTTACCTAACGCCGTTTTACCCAATGCCGCTATAGCCAACCTGCCATTTTACCCAATGTCGTCATACCCAAACTGCCATTTTACCCAATGCCATTATACCCAATCTGCCAGTTTACCCAATGCCATTCTACGCAATGCCATTATACCCAACCTGCCAATTTACCCAATACCACTCTACGCAATACCATTGTAACCAAAGGTCCATTTCACCCGATGCCCTTTTACCCAATGCGATTATACCCGACCTGCCACCTTACCCAATGCCATTTTACCCAATGCCGTTATACCCCAACCTGCCATTTTACCCAATGCCATTATTCCCAACCTGCCAATTTACCCAATGCCACTCTACGCAATACCATTATAACCAAAGGTCCATTTTTACCAATGCCATTTTACCCATGCTGACCTTTGACCGATTATATAATTAAATGATCCATTAGACATGTTACAAATGGGATTTTAAATAGCTACCCGGACTGAACGTCAAGCCAATACAAGTACTGATCACGTCAAATTGCAAGTCCAACATCAGTACTGATTCAGAGTTATGATCATGGTACATTTTACACTTGTCAGTATAAATGCAAGTCTTGGCCAAGACGTGCAAGTGTAATTGCAAATCTTGGCCAAGACTTTGCTCGTCTAAAAAATTACCAAAACATCCGGAAAAAATGTCAAAAATAGCGAAAAAAGATGCCAAAAATGGCCGAAAAAACGGTAAAAACAGCCGAAGAAAACGTCAAAAATGGCCAAAAAGCAATAAAAATAGCCAAAAAATAACGTCAAAAATAGCTGAAAAATAACGTCAAAAATAGCCGACAAATTGTTCAGAAATCGCCCAAGAAGGGGGACTCTAACTCTGTTACCCGTTTTCACAGTTTTTCCATGGAAAGGCGTGCTCGAAATCTGAAAAAAAAATCAAGAATTGTCGAGTTTCGGCTAAAATACGGCTCCAAATTGCTGAAGAGCGGCTGAAAAATTGGCTGAGAACGGCTCAGAAACACCTGAAAAAGGTCCCATAGGGCCAATTTGACCTCCCGAGTCACCTTGTGTTACTTGTTATCAGCTATTATCAATTGTCAGGCGCCCCGAAAGAGTGCACAAAACTTAATATAGAAATCTTGGCACGTTACACAATTTTTTGAAATTCGAAAATTTCACAAGAAATTTTTTGATAAGCTGGTTTTGACTTGGGAATCAACTTGCAAGTGTAAACCAAGTCTTGGCAAAGTATTCTCAGACATGCAGACATGTTTTTAGACGTCAAGAGTGCTTATATATGCTTGTAGACTTGCATTTAGACTGGCCCAGTACTGATATTGACTTCAGTTCAGTCAGAGTGTTTGAAAATGGCCCGTGGGATTTGATATGAAACTGTCAAAACCGAACATTGGGTAACAAGTTGGAATTGGGAATTGGGTAAAATGGCATTAGGTTGAAATGGAATTGGGTAAATTGCCATAACACCGTTCAAATCACAGCAGCACCTCATTCTCTTTTCCCATTATCTTTGCACATTACTTACGAGCACATCTATGTGAAACCGTAAACTGATTTATTTTTTGTAAGTAACCATTACTCTGATTCGCAGATAGGTTGCCAAATTGACCTATTCATAATGGAAAAAAACTCCATGCCATCATACCCAAAATGCCATCATTCCCAACCTGCCCATTAATCCAATACCATTCTACGCAATGACATTATACTCAACATGTCAGTTTTTCTCAATGCCATTATACCCGACGTGCCATTTTACCCAAAGTCAATTTACCCAATGCCGTTATACCCAACCTGCCAAATTACCCAATGCTATTTTACCCAACCTGCCAATTTACCCAATGCCATTCTACGCAATGCCATTATACCCAACCTGCCAATTTACCCAATGCCATTTTTCCCAATGCAGTTTTACCCAATGCCGATATATCTAACCTGCCCTTTTACACAATGTTTTTGTACCCGACCTGCCATTTTACCCGATGCCCTTTTAACCAATGCCAATAAATCCAACCTGCCTTTTTACCCAATGTCATTTTACCCAATGCCGTTATACCCCACCTGCCATTTTACCCAATGCCATTATACTCAGCCTGCCAATTTACTCACTGCCATTTTACTCAATGCCGTTATACCACAAATGCCATTTTACCAAATGCCATTCTACGCAATGCCATTATACCCAACCTGCCATTTTACCCGATGCCTTTTTACCCAATGCCATTATACCCGACCTGCCACTTTACCCAATGCCATTTTACCCAATGGCATTTTACCCAACGCCGTTATATCTAACCTGCCCTTTTACCCAATGTTTTTGTACCCGACCTGCCATTTTATCCATTACACTGTCACCCAATGCCATTAAATCCAACCTGTCTTTTTACCCAATGTCATTTTACCCAATGCCCTTAAACATGCCATTTTGCCATGCCCAACATGCCATACCCAACATGCCATTTTGCCGAATGCCACTATACCCGACGTGCCACTTTACCCCATGCCATTTTTCCCGATGCCGTTATACAACACCTGCCAATTTACCCAATGCCATTCTAAGCAATGCCATTATACCCAACCTGCCATTTTATTTAATGCTTTTTTACCAAAAGCCATTATATCCGACTTGCCACTTTACCCAATGCCGTTTTACCCAAAGCCGTTTTACCCAATCTGCCATTTTATCCAACGCCGTCATACCCAAACTGCCGTTTTACTCAAGGCCATTATACCCAATCTGCCAGTTTACCCAATGCCATTCTACGCAATGCCATCATACCAAACCTGCAATTTTACCCAATACCGTTAAACCCCACCTGCCATATTACCCAATGCCATTATACACAACCTGCCAATTTACCCAATGTCATTTTACTCAATGCCGTTATACCACACCTGCCATTTTACCCAATGCCATTCTACGCAATGCCATTATACCCAACCTGCAATTTTACCCAATGTCTTTTTACCAAAAGCCGTTATACCCCACTTGACACTTTACCCATTGCCGTTTTACACAATGCCGTTATACCCAACCTGCCATTTTTTCCAATGCCGTTATACCCAACATGACATTTTGCCGAATGCCATTATACCCGACGTGCCACTTTACCCAAAGCCATTTTACCCGATGCCGTTATACCACACCTGCCATTTTACCCAATGTCTTTCTACGCAATGCCATTATATCCAACCTGCCATTTTACCCAATGCCTTTTTACCAAAAGCCATTATACCCGACTTGCCACTTTACCTAATGCCGTTTTACCCAAAGCCGTTTTACCCAACCTGCCATTTTACCCAATGCCGTCATACCCAAACTGCCATTTTACCCAATCCCATTATACCCAATCTGCCAGTTTACCCACTGCCATTCTACGCAATGCAATTCTACCCAACCTGCAATTTAACCCGATGCCCTTTTACCCAATGCCATTATACCCGACCCGCCAGCTTACCCAATGCCATTTACCCAATGCCGTTATACCTCAACCTGTAACTTTACCCAATGCCATTATACCCAACCTGCCAATTTACCCAATGCCACTCTACCCAATACCATTATAACTAAAGGGCCATTTGACCCAATGCCATTTTACCCATGCTGACTTTTGACAACTATTTGGCCGATTATATAATTAAATGACCCATTAGACATGTTACAAATGGGATTTTAAATAGCTACCCGGACTGAACGTCAAGCCAATACAAGTACTGAACACGTCAAATTGCAAGTCCAATATCAGTACTGATTCAGTGCTATGATCATGTTACTTTTTATACTTGTCAGTATAAATGCAAGTCTTGGCCAAGACGTGCAAGTCTAATTGCAAGTCTTGGCCAAGACTTGGCACGTCTAAATGCAAGTCTGGGCCAAGACTTTGCTCGTCTGAAAAATTTCCAAAACATCCGGAAAAAACGTCAAAAATAGCAAAAAAAGACGCCAAAAATGGCCAAAAAAACGTTAAAAATAGCCGAAGCAAACGTCAAAAATGGCCGAAAAAGCGTTAAAAATAGCTAAAAAATAACGTCAAAAATAGCTCAAAAATAACGTCAAAAAAAGCCGAAAAATTGTTCAAAAATTGCCCAAAAAGGGGGACCCTAACTCTGTTACCCGTTTTCACAGTTTTTCCTTGGAAACGCATGCGCGACATCTAGCAAATCTGAAGAGCGGCTGAAAAATTGGCTGAGAATGGCTCAGAAACACTTGAAAAAGGTCTCATAGGGCCCCATTTGACCTCCCGAGTCGCCCTGTGTCACTTGTTATCAGCTGGTATCAATTGTCAGGCGCCCCGAAAGAGTGCACAAAACTTAAGATAAAAATCTTGGCACATTACACAATTTTTTGAAAATCGAAAATTTCACAAAAATTTTTTTGATAAGTTGGTTTTGACTTGGGAATCAACTTGTAAGTGTAAACCAAGTCTTGGCAAAGATTTCTCAGAATGCAGACTTGTTTATAGACGTGCAGAGTACTGATATGTGCTTGTGGACTTGCATTTAGACTGGCCCAGTACTGATATTGACTTCAGTTCAGTCAGAGTATTTAAAAATGGCCCGTGGGATTTGATATGAAGCTATCGGAACCGAACATTGGGTAATGAAGGAAGTCAAGAATGACTTCCGATACTTTCCGATTTCTGATTTAAAAGTCACAGTTCGAGTTGGGAATGTCACAACCATTAAGCTATGATTGCGGGAACATAATGTTATATAAATCGACTGATTCGTAACAAATCTTGCCGCCAATTGAAACATTGATTTATACTTCTCTCTCTCTCACATCAATACACAATTTATCAGGTTACTGTGCCCAGCCAAACGCACAGCTGCACACGAAAAATTTTTCTGCAAGGCGGCCAAACAAAAACAGAGACAAAACAGCAAAGGGACAAGACACTGCCAAAGAGATCAGAAAGGGGCAAAGAGACGAAAGCCAAAACGAAAGAGCACAGGAGAGTCCAAAAGAGAGCAAAAAGAGAGCAAAAAGAGAGAGCAAAAGAGTGAGAGAGCAAAGAGCCCGAAAAGAGTAGCTAGCAAGGATCAACAGGGTGAAGTTCCAGGCCCTAGTTTCGAAGGAGTCTGTTTGAGTGCCGCCAAAGTGCCAAACCAAGATTGAAAACATTAATTGTTCTAAATTTGTAAAAAGTTACTTTCCTAAAAGGTAGCTTATTGGTTGTGACGCGCGTGCATTTCCGGATACCGTGCATTTCCGGATTTTTTTTTGAAAAAGCGCAACCTATTCGAACACCGTTCAATTTTTGAAAAAGCGCTGATTTGCTGAACATCGTTCAGAATTTGATTTTAAAACATTGTAATAAACCTGTAGAGCAGCGCAAAAACACTCTACAAATTTGGTTGAACTTGATTGAAAAACGATTACAACTTTGGAGAATTAATCATGCTAATAAGGGGCGATACATGTAGAGACTGCCCTTGAGTCTGCGAAGTTATTGCAACCTGGGTTCCGCTAAGGATAACAACCGACCTAGAGGATCCTTTTACAGTCGAACCTTGTAAGGACGTGGCCTGGCCGTTTCTCAGTGACCAGTAATGACATAGACAAGAGGGTAGTGTGTGCGTGTAGGACCTTTTGTTTACCGACCTTTTAATCCTAGTTCTCCAAAGAGTTGGTTTTTGTATGAAAGTAACGAGTGAAAAAGTTTTGAATTGATAAATTGATTAGAGACTAATTTTTGCTTTGAATTGATAGACTGATTAGACAAGAGATGAGTGATAAGAACGAACGTGTCCGATTCAGCGGGAAAGAAGGAGACTTTTTGTACTTTTCGGAGCAATTTGAACCTCGAATTTTTGTCCTTAAGTTGTACAAGGTACTTGATGGTAGTAGTACATTTGAAGATTATGTCCCATCTACACGCCCTAACGCTTCACGAGCCGAAAAAGACGCAGCTATAGATAAAGGGAGAGAAATTTTTAAAGCAAAACAAATGCAAATATGGTATGAGCTTGTTTTGGCGCTAGACAAGCAGTCAGTTCTTTATCTTAGGCCATATAAAGGAGATGGGGCTCAAGCATGGGATGTATTAACTAAGAGATTCCGCAGCTTTGAGAGACCTAGATTGCAAAAATTAGTCAGCGAACTCACTAGCCTTGTTAAAAGAGACGACGAAAGTCTAATCGAATACATAACAAAAGCAGAGGAACTACAATATAACCTTAACCTTAAGTCAACGAGGGTTTGAGTGAAAAAATGTTTACATCAATTCTACTGAAAGGTCTGCCGAACGAATTTGATAATTTTGTCACACTTGTTAAGTACGGTAGTGAGGATAAGTCACTTGATGAGTTGAAGCGAGATCTGATCAAATTCGACACTGAGCGAAGAATAGAGAGTGATAGGAAAACGCAAGTGAAAGTGTCTTCCTAACAAAGCAGAAGAGGTGCCATAACTGTAACAAGTTTGGACATATTGCAAAATTCTGTCGCTCAAATAATAAGCCTCATAACCCACAACCTAATACCAGCAAAGTAATTCAATGCTACAATTGCAATAAGTTTGGACACAAAGCTACAGAGTGTAGGAATAAAAAGTTTGAGAGTCATGCCAGCCGAAGCGTTAGAAATGAGAAACAAAATTTAGCAAAAGATGAAGAATACTTCAATTTCTTTTTATGCCCAGTTGATGATGAGGGAGTAGGACTAGTGCTAGATTCGGGGGCAAAAAATCGCATGATGAACAACAGGGAAATGTTTATCGATATCGATGATAGTTTCTCGGGCAAAGTACTGAACGCAAACAAAACGGAGTCTGAAATTTTTGGCCGAGGTACAGTTGCATTTTTAGTTAAGGATAGTAATCAGGTTAATAGAAAAATTATCTTAGAGAACGCCTTGTTTATACCTGAAAACTCACACAGTCTAGTGTCAATTAGTAAACTTAGAGAAGCAGGAGCTGAAGTTTTGTTAGGACCAGAACTAAGCATAATTGACAAAAGCGGTCTAGAGTACCCATTTAGGCAGGAGAAAAATTTGTTCATTTGGGACTTTAGTGAGATTGATAAAACTTGTTGCAAAGAAAATTGCCTACTGTCCAGTAGTTTAAAAATGTGGCACAAAAGATTGGGTCATAACAATTTTACGGACCTCAGCAAACTAGTTGAACACGTTGAAGAAATGCGTATCAGCGACAGTTCGGTAGATGTATGTGAGATTTGTGAGTGGAATAAGGCTAAGAAACAACCAATAGCAAAAGATTGCACAACAAGAGCGCAAGCAGTGTTGGACATTGTGCACACAGGCATTTTAGGGCTTATTACGCCCGAGGCTGTAGATGGCCACAAGTACGCGATAGGATTTGTTGATAGCTTCAGTAGATATTGTAGGGTTTACTTTATGAAGTCAAGGGACGAGACTCTAGAGAAATTTCAACAATTTTGTGCAGATGTAGGCCAACCTTTAACTTTAGTATCAGACGGTGCAAAAAAGTACATATCTAGCGACTTTAAAAAGTTTGCCCGGCTAAAAGGAATCAGGCTTGTGAATTCTGCGGCGTACACGCCACAAGAGAATGGTAAAATTGAGAAACTTTGGGACGTCACTGTAGGAACTCCTAGATGTTTAGGAGATCAGGCTTCTTTAGAGAAAAAGTATTGGACTTATTCGCTCAACATGGTGTTCTATTTGAAAAATTTTTGCTATCATTCGGCAATAAAGAAAACCCCTCATGAAGCCATCTATGGTGAGAAACCAAATCTTAGTTTCATGAAAGTGTTCGGTTGTGTAGCTTACCCTTTCATAGAGAAACAGTTCAGAAACAAAATAGACAGAAAAGCGAAAAAAGGAATTTTCTTAGGTCATGCACTCGATAGTAGATCTTTTCTGATAGGAATAGAAAACGATCGCGGTGAGCTTAAGGTTCAAAAAACAAGGAATGCAAGGTTCGACGAGAACAACTATTACTTTGGAGTGAATGAACAGGCAAATCTAGAACAAAGAGATGAGTGAAATTGTTTTTTTAAGTGAAATTGTTGATCAAAATTTGTTACCTGAAAACGCAAAAGAGGCGCTCAAGAATGAAAACTGGAGGAAGGCAATGCAGGACGAATATAACTCACTGAGCGAAAATAAAGTTTGGGATCTAGTTGAGAATAATGGAGCAAAAGTAGTGGGTAGTAGATGGCATTTTGGAGTTAAATATGGTCCGACGGGGGAGATAAGTAGATTCAAAGCAAGGTTCGTGGCCAAAGGTTACAGTCAAGTCTTAGGGAAGGATTTTCATGAGACATACTCAC
Organism: Convolutriloba macropyga; assembly: GCF_964194025.1. Classification (NCBI taxonomy): domain Eukaryota; kingdom Metazoa; phylum Xenacoelomorpha; order Acoela; family Convolutidae; genus Convolutriloba; species Convolutriloba macropyga. The sequence continues at coordinate 9,574 of NW_027453307.1, read as the reverse complement.
CAACGACTAGGTTGTCCACAATTCGTTTAATTGTGACCTTGTCTGTTCAAAAAGGGTCGAAAATAAGGCAAATGGATATAAAAACGGCATATCTTAATGCACCTACAGCTGAAGAAATTTACATGTAACAACCAGAAGGTTTTGAGCAATTAGACAACAAAGGAAAACCTCTTATTTGTTTAATGAAGAAAAGTCTTTACGGTCTTAAGCAGTCAGGAAGGAATTGGTATCAGACATTTAGGAACTTTTTGGTAGCTAAAGGTTTTGAATCTTCGGTTCATGGTAACTGTTTGTTCATAAAGAAAAGTGAAAGACAACTTCAAGGCGCAGTTTGTTTGTGGGTAGATGATATAATAAGCTGTGAGTTTCAGGAAAATTTCTCGGCTTGGTTTGAGAGTGAGCTGTCTAAGGATTTCAAAATAAGTGATTGTAGGGATCTTTGTTGGTTTCTTGGAATGAAAATTGTGAAAAAGGAAAATTCAATTGAAATCAACCAAGAACAGTATATTGAAAAGCTGTTAGAGAGATTTGGACTAGAAAATTGCAAATCTGTAGAGACACCATGTGCAGAAATAAAACTAACAAAAGAAGACTGCCCTCAGGAGGGGAGTGAAGAGCAAGAGCGCATGAAAAATTTTGATTTTAGAAATTTAGTGGGTTGCTTGAATTATTTAGCTTGCTCAAGTAGACCAGACATTGCTTTTGCAGCAAATTTCTTAAGTTCTTTTGTTGAGAATCCAGGGGAAAATCACTGGAAAGCCGGAAAAAGAGTTTTGAGATACCTCAAAGGTTCTAAGCCAAAGAGTTTAGTTTTTAGGAGGGGAGAAAAGTTAACCTTAGAGTGTTACTCCGATGCCGATTGGGCGGGAAATTTAGACCATAGGAAAAGCACTTCGGGATATTGTTTCACACTTAGTAGTAGCTCAGCCGTTGTCAGCTGGTCAACAAAGGTTCAAAGATGTGTTGCTACATCAACGGCAGAAGCCGAAATGAATTCCTTAGTAGAGGCAACAAAGGAGGCCATTCACTTGATAGATCTGCTTCAGGACTTAAGCGTTGAGGTGCAAAAACCTATTGAGATTTTCGTTGACAACCAGGCATGCATAGCGCTCAGCAAGCAGTCCACTCACTATAGAAAAACACAACACTTTGCACTTAAACTTCATTTCATAAGGGAGCTTGTAGAAAGGGGAGAGCTGGATTTGAAAAACTTGCAAACTGACCTCATGATCGCAGATGTCCTCACCAAGGGGTTAGGGAAAACAAAACACGCTAGGTTTTGCGCGGCTCTCTTAGGTGACACCCAACCCGAAAGGAGGGGTGAAGGAAGTCAAGAATGACTTCCGATACTTTCCGATTTTTGATTTAAAAGTCACAGTTCGAGTTGGGAATGTCACAACCATTAAGCTATGATTGCGGGAACATAATGTTATATAAATCGACTGATTCGTAACAAATCTTGCCGCCAATTGAAACATTGATTAATACTTCTCTCTCTCTCACATCAATACACAACTTATCAGGTAACAGGTTGGAATTGGGAGTTGGGTAAAATGGCATTAGTTTAAAAAAGAATTGGGTAAATTGCCATAAAACCGTTCAAGTCACAGCATCATCTTATCCTCTTTTCTCATTATCTTTGCACATTACTTACGAGCACATCTATGTAAAACCGTAAACTGATTTATTTTTCGTTAGTAACCATTACTCTGATTCCCGGATTGGTTAGTGAGATAGGTCAGATTGGTTAATAGGTCAAAAAACGTTTCAGGTTCAAAAGTGATAAAAGCGATGCATTAATGTCGTCAGTTATCAGTTCTGGCAACTTTTGCTGCTTTTTGAAACAAGTGAATTACTCGCTATATTTTTCTCAAAATGTATCTAGTTGTATCAATTGAAAATCGATTTTGCAAAAATTAAATTAAACACATCTAATTGTTTTTTGAAAAAAAATTAGGAACTATATTTTAAAGAGTATCTTTTTTGCTAAACTGCCGGGGTGGACTTTATAATTGAAAAAGTTGTAAAATTACAACTTCCTATTATGTCTTCTATGAAAAGTTGTAATCCTAGAACTTTCTTATAATGAAAGTTGTAAATTAACAAGTTTTTAGAGAAATCATGAACACGGCTAAGACAAAGCACAAATGATGTGTTTCGGAAAAGTGATAAAGTTGTAACCATAGAACTTTCCTTTATGGGAAAGTTGTAACCCTACCAATTTTGTACAATTTTTTTCGTCTATGACATTAAGGATCCATTAGAGGAAAGTTCTGGGATAACAATTTTTGCTTTACCCGGGAGTATGTATAATGTTGAGCAAAATATCTGCAAAAAAACGAGTCCTTGTAGAGTTTATTTGATTAAAAACTACCTTTAGTTTCACTGCTTTGCATGAAGCGAAATGCTTTGTTTTACGAATCAAAATCTGAAGATGCACGAGTTGTTCAATCAAATTTGCACTGTGTCAACTAGGAAAACAATTATTTATAAACCACATAAAACTCTAGTGTGGGAATTAAAAGGTCAATGTCGAGCACTTTTTTACTGATCTAGAATATCTACTGATCTACAATATCGTCTGTTAGAGAATAGAATAATAATCAAAGCCGATTTTCTAGCTCTACATGAGTGAAAAACAATTCCGAGGACAGAATGGAAAGAACTGCATGACGCGAGTTATACAAACTTGCGACAGAACACTATTTTCATCTCATTGCTTCTGTCGGGATGCATATATCACCCGCGATTTAACAATCCTTCTATAAGCGCTGTTTGTTTGAGCCAAACAAAATGAAGGTGGCTATGTTGTCCATACGGATAAATATATTAAGCATTTTTTGTAGATTTGTTATTCAATATAGCATTAGATATTGTAAATAATTCTCAGAACGAAAACGTGGTGGCTTTGAGTGTTATGAATGTTGAGCAGATTTATTCTTCAGCTTAACAGTTTGTACCGCATAGCACAGAAAATCATGTTAAAAACTGCTTATACTAACAAAAAATTGCATGGCTTAATTCATTCGTCGTAAAACGTTAAAAAATTTGAACACGTTGCTTATAAGCTGGCAACTGTCGCACTTCTTAAATTAAAAATGGACGTCAAATTGAAACAAACATTAGAGCCGTTTTCAAATGCAGATCTGTTTCGTAGTTATAATGAAGTTCTCTTCATGTATGCGAGTGCATTATGTCAGCCTGCTTATGATTTATTGGAAAATCACCTCAAAAAATTATGTCAAATAGAAGAACAGTTCACCACTTCAATGTCATCACGCGATCGGTAAGATCCGTAAATATGCCTTTTTTGAAATTGATTCTGTGAAAATTGAGTTGTCTGTCCAACATGCTGATATTGAAAAGAATATCAAATAATATTCAAAGTAATATTCAAATCCAGTAAGTATATCAAACTATTGGATGCAACCAAACATTGGATAATTGAACAAAAAATCAAAGAGCATTAGGTAAGCTGGTATTGGGTGAAATGGAATTGGGGTAAATTGTCATGTAACCCTCTGAATATAGATGCAAAAACCTCCCATCACTTCTGCCATCGAATGGTTTAAAGACGCCGCGGACTTATTGCTTTCTTTTGCATAAAGCAAACATAAACTGCTCTCAGTGTTGTGCAGTCGGTTTCTCAAGTGAGAATTCTTTCCAGTGCAATTATAAACTGAATTATTGAATTGAGTACACTGACTGCACTCTAAAAAAGATTCAGGTAAATTTACCTGAAAAAACACCTGAATCTACCTGAACAGTTCAGGCAGATTTATCTCACCTGAACCCTACCTGAACACACCTGAAATTTACCTGAAATTTACCTGTAAAATTCAGGTATCACTGCCTGAACATTTACCTGAACTTACCTGAAATTTACCTGAAAAAAACACCTGAACGGTTCAGGTAATTTTTACAGTTCAGGTAATTTTACCTGAATTTTACCTGAAATTTCAGGCAAAAACTGCCTGAAATTTCAGGTGAAATTCAGGTAAAATTACCTGAACTGTAAAAATTACCTGAACAGCAGTTCAGGTGTTTTTTTCATGTAAATTTCAGGTAAGTTCAGGTAAAAGTTCAGGCAGTGATACCTGAATTTTTCAGGTAAATTTCAGGTAAATTTCAGGCGTGTTCAGGTAGGGTTCAGGTGACATAAATCTGCCTCAACTGTTCAGGTAGATTCAGGTGTTTTTTCAGGTAAATTTACCTGAACCTTTTTACAGTTCAGGTACTGGTTCAGGCGAAATCCGGGCGCCTGTAGCTCTAATCAGGTAACCAAGTTACCGATAAGACAAAAAATAAGTGTAGTAAAACCATGGTAAACTGTCGGAAAAGTTTTCTCGAGTCAATTTATCAACCGACTATTGAGAAAACAATCCAGTATGTTGTATTTTTAAAGTGAATCTCAGCTCAGTATGTACAGAGTACACACCTTATACAGGACCGCCAGCGAGAAGGCGTCCACTAAGGTCCCAAACTATTGGAGTGCCATAGAAGGATACGCGGCAAAGCGGGATCCTTGGAGGCTCTCACTTAAACAAACGAACAAGCAAAAACAAAACAACACAAGACACAACAAGACAAAAAACAAGTGTAGTAAAATCATTGTAAGCTGTCGGAAAAGTTTTCTCCAGTCAATTTATCAACCGACTTTTGAGAAAACAATCCAGTATGTTGTATTTTTAAAGTGAATCTCAGCTCAGTATGTACAGAGTACACACCTTATACAGGACCGCCAGCGAGAAGGCGTCCACTAAGGTCCCAAACTATTGGAGTGCCATAGAAGGATACGCGGCAAAGCCGGATCCTTGGAGGCTCTCACTTAAACAAACGAACAAGCAAAAACAAAACAACACAAGACACAACAAGACAAAAAACAAGTGTAGTAAAACCATTGTACGCTGTCGGAAAAGTTTTCTCGAGTCAATTTATTAACCGACTATTGAGAAAACAGTCCAGTATGTTGTATTTTTAAAGTGAATCTCAGCTCAGTATGTACAGAGTACACACCTTATACAGGACCGCCAACGAGAAGGCGTCCACTAAGGTCCCAATCTATTGGAGTGCCATAGAAGGATACGCGGCAAAGCCGGATCCTTGGAGGCTCTCACTAAATCAAACAAACAAGCAAAAATAAAACAACACAAGACACAACAAGACAAAAAACAAGTGTAGTAAAACAATTGTAAGCTGTCGCAAAAGTTTTCTCGAGTCAATTTATCAACCGACTATTGAGAAAACAATTCAGTATGTTGTATTTTTAAAGTGAATCTCAGCTAAATGAACGATCAGAAAGCAATCAGAAAAGTCGAATGGAGTCACAATGGCTACGGCGGAACAAAAACAGAGAAAAATAAAAGGTCGTAACAAATTGAAGCTTGAAACAGAGAAAAGACAATACAAAAAATATAGAAAAGACAAGTGTGCCAGCAGAGGAAGAGATGGTTTTGATTTTAATTCTGCCTCTAAACGAAAATTGCGTCAGCTTTAGTAAAAAATCAGACAACCGAAAGCAAAGGTTTGAAAAAGATAGAAGAGAAAAAAAGACGCACCATTGTAAAACAAAAAATCGCACTAACAAAGTTCTCTTAAAACAACCAAGATTCCAAACATTTTAAAATTTCGTAATCAATATTCTCATTCCTGAAATTTAGACCCAAAACCAAAGGAAAAATTTAAAATTTCTGACAAGACGTGGAGAGTGTTCCCAGAGAACAAAGATGACCAAACAAAGATGACGATATGAGCAAACAAACGTTGACGATATGACCAAACAAACATTCATGATATGGCATCGAGAGGAACTACAGAACGTTCCGAATTAAAAACCAAAAAGAACAAACGTTCTGCAAAGACAAACACAAAGAAAAACTGACCCAAGACAACCCTTTAAACAGCTGAAGCAGTAAACAGAAACATCAGCGCTGGAAACATAGACAATAGAAAATCGAAAGAGGATATTGAAAAAATATAACAAAAAATCAGCAACAATGGAGCAACTGAAAGAAACAAATGAAAAATCATTCCAAATCTGAAGAGAACCCGAAAAACGTTATCAAAACATTGCAAAGATGAAATTTGGAAGAACTAGAGGTTAGCAGAAGGTCCAAACTCAACAAAGATTGAGGAGATGGCAACAAAATCAAATGCACGAGCAGCAGCAAGAAAAAATCTCCTGAAAATGCAAAAAAAAGAGAAAACCTGAAGAACCAAAAAGGGAACCAAAAAACTTAGAAACAACAATCCAGAGAAAAAACAGCGAAAAGGAAAAAATTTGCGAAAATGTAAAATATTTAAGAACTCAAGGCAATAACAACGCTATAACAAGCTGAGGCAGTAAGCAAAAAATAGCGCTACAAAATTACAGAAACTACAGAACAAAAAAACTGATTGAATAGTAGTCAACAAGGAAAAAACAAACCACCGAAATAAAACAGATTAAAAAATCCGCCATCCACAAAAAGCAGAACCCAAAAAGCAACAAAAAAGCCGCAAAGATGAAATTTAAACGTTCTAGAAAATATCAAACTAATTCAAACAGGCGGGAGGAGAAACGAACGTCAAAAACAAATGGTCATTAGAAACTATATAGAAGGAAATGCAAATTTCGGGCATTATTTAAAACCTCTGAATCAATTAGTGAAAAACAAGACACAATCAAACGACTAAACACATTAACAAAAATCCAAAAACGCAAATAAAAATAACCAAAAAAACCAAAGCAAGAAAACATTAGAAAAGAAAAAAGGTACACCACGCTTGAATGACAGAATCTAAAACACAAAAACTTTGAGGAAAACCCTTGACGGAAATAAACGTACAACGGAAAAATCAAAAACAGCTAATTACAATCATTTGAAGACCAAAAACAAGAGGAAATAAAAACCGCATTACTTAACAAAGATAAAACCCTAAACAATAAAAATTGCTAATAACCCAATACAGAAAAAAACCCTAGCAACACCATAAAAACCGCAACAAACAAACAAAATCAAAGAAGGGCGACGAAACGAAAAAAAACAGACAAAAAACCGCCGTAACCATTTTTCGAATTAATTCATCACGTTGCTTTCTGACCCGAGAAGGGAAAAAAACTTATTTGAATTCAAAAAATGGTACAGATTTTTTCTGTGAAGCTTAACGGATTATTTAAGATAAGATACATAAAAAGTTGATCGCGTGTTCAGAAGCTTTTAAAAAAGTAAACACGACTAAATCCGAAATGACAGTGAATATCATCAAATAGGAAAATGCAGTATTACAAAACCTCTAAACACGCGAACTATGAAATTCAATTAAGGGTAGAACTAAGTGAAACAATAAAATTGAAGATAATGAAATAAAGAATGATTACCGAATTACGAAATCTGATAAGATAAAAATTAACAAGAAATTTCAGTCCAATGGCTGGAAAAGTGCTCTTTTTATTCCACAAAACTTGAAATTTGAAAATCCGGATCAGCACGGAGTATCTTTCACTAAATCTTTGACACAATTCAGCCAAATAAATTGAAATTGATTCAATCGAAAGCAGTCTTAATATCAAATGCAGCTCTTTTGTTTATACGGTATAAAGTAAGAAAGTAAAGTAAAGCTGAAATAACACATGAAAATATAGCTTTTAAGTGAAACAAATATCATGAAAGGGTAAAATCTATGCTTGATTTTGATTTTAGTTAGGAATGTTTAAACTATTTGATGAGATTAAATAAAGCAACTGAAGGTCGTAAAACCTAACAGCCGAAAACAAAAAGAAACAACTGAAGGCCGTGTAGCCTACCAGTCCTAAGTGTTAGATGAAATTAGACATAACTAAAATCAAAATGAAGCATAGGATTGTACAATCAATTTGATAGTTTTGGGTTTTGTGTCTGCTTATCAACTTGCAAGTTATTTATTACAAATGAACCTCGAAATATCCCCATCAGCGGACCAAAATTTTGTTCGCGTGTTTATGATTAACTGATAAACAAACAAAGACTACGCTTAAAAATGACAGTACATATCATAAACTGGGATATAATTAACAAACATGGGTTAAGAAAGATAAACACGCGAACTAGGTAAAAGTATTCAAAACTTCAGTAATAGGTGCAAACAGATCAAACATTGAAATTAGCAAAAATGATAAGTGAAATAGAAGCAATTAGCTGCAAGCAGAACAGAAATTGCAATACGCATAATATGAAACAATGAGGCAACCAATTGGATTAAAAGAGTTGATTTAGAGTTGACAAGTCCGATTACTAATGAGTGCCAAAATTATTGAAAAAAAGTCAGGGCTTCGGCTAGAAGAATAACTTTTCAAGATCAACAAATTTCTGACAAAGGAGCAAAAAAATGCACAGTAATTACCAAACAAATTGTTTGGGACCTTAGCCGAAGTCACTGAAAATGATTCAACTAAACAGCACTTTTTAAACAAAAAGCAATTTTGTCAAATATTTGAAAGAATAAAAATTGGTTAAAGAGAAATAGTAAACGAAACACTTACGCTTTGTTTTGATTTTTTTAAATAGTTTACAAATTGGCTCTACGAATTAAGAGAGCTGATCACTGTGAAATCCAGAAGCCACATTCAAAAATAAATAGATAGGCTGTAGAATTTTAATCTCAGATCAGATTCATCTGTTCCAAATCAAAACGAAGCGTAAGTTTAAATTAACGCTAACGCTATTTTTTTGTTTTTTTTTGTTTGACAAGCAAACTTTTCTATTTTTTTGCGAATTTAACTAAATATAAATATTTGTGTGCACAACTAGAGTTCGATTACAAATGAGAGTTGACATGAAATAGGCATCATATGAAACACTGAGGCAACCAATTGGATTAAAAGAGTTGATTTAGAGTTGGCATGTCCGATTATTAATGAGTGCAAAAGTTATTGAAACAACGCCATTGCTTCGGATGGAATAGTAACTTTTCTAGATCAGCAAATTCTGGAAATCAAAGGAGCGGGAAACGCTCAGTAGTTAACACCTGAATTGTGTGGGGAACCTCAACCGAACAAACTGGAAATGATTCAATAAAAAAGCACTTTCTAAACAGATGCAGTTATTATACTCAAAATATTGAACGTATGACAGTTGGTTAAACACAAACATAAAATCTAACACCTATGCTTTGTTTTGATTTCAATTAGCAAATTTTAAACGAAGTCAAAAATAACTCAAAAATAAACCACGCTTTAAAATCTTTGTCTTATACGAGATTGAAACCTAATCCAAATCAAAACAAAGCATAAGTTTAAATTAACACTAACGCTATAACGCTATTTTTTTGTTTTTTTTTGTTTGACAAGCAAACTTTTAATTTTTTTTGGTTATTTGAATACAAAAATGAATATGCACAACTAACGTTTCATGTTATGAAAATTAAACACAAGGTTATTAGCTATTTTTGACATAGTTACAATCAACTTGCGCTGACCTAAACTCATGTAGATGACATTTATCTTTAGGGCTGAAATGACAGGGATGAATTAATTTATTTCCGGAAAAATTACTGCCAAGCTTATTTTTAATTTTCAATTTAAAAGCTTCAAGTCTGGTGTGTTTAAAGCACCAAT
>NW_027453306.1:0-13278 GCF_964194025.1 Convolutriloba macropyga | reverse complement strand
CATCCATCTGCAGGGCGGGCAGTGGGGAGAATCAGATGAAAGTTTTGAGGAGGGGGGGGGGGGGGGGGGGGGATCTGCGAGCGTAAAAGCTTGGGGCTGTCACCTTGTTCTCTAGACACCGTTCAAACTTGTCACGCGTGGACTGCTCTTCCTTTGCTCGGCAGTCCTGAAGGCAAGTGCCATCGCACACATACCGGCAGTTCCTGTTGCAAGGGTGGGGTACCCCCGGGCCGGGGGGGGGGGGGGGGGGGGGGGCAGACTGTTACAATGCAGAGGCAGGGATGCAACAGGAGGAGAGGAGCTGACAAAATGAATGAGGGTCACACCGATGCGGGATGTGTGTGTGTGTGTGTGTGTGTGTGTGTGTGTGTGTCTGAAACGGTTTCAAACGGTGTGATCTATCGGTGTTCGGGGCTGGGAAGGGGCGGAGGAAATGGCAAGGAGCAACCCGGGTGTCCACCCGGGCACAGAAGAGAGTGAGACGTCACAGTGTGTCGGTCTGAAATATGGCAGGAAGGGAGCAGAGAGGAGCGGGCAACGGCCGGTAATTGTGTGTGTGTGTGGGTGGGTGGGTTGGGGGGGGGGGGAGATGCAATGATCAGTTTGGCTTTTCACAGGGTTTTCATTGTCTGTGGGGTGGGGTGGGCGTGCGACCTTGCAGGGAGTGGAGGGATGTGGACACACACGCCCGCACTCATATAAGATCTTGCAGCTAAATAGAAAGGAGAGCGGACGGGGGAGGGAGAAGAGCTTGCAAAGGGCTGTGAGATGTGCAGAGTGTGCCGTGCTTTTCTAGTGCCTTCGAATGAATCCAACTGCAGGTACGATGTGCAGCGGTGCCACTCACTCGCCGAAAGGGTGCCGCAAGACTTCCCCACTGCAGTCCCTGGGCTTGCACTTGCTGGCACACGTCTTGGTGGCGCACTTGTAGTCCATGAGAGCCATGCTGCAGGACTCCACGCATTTCTTCGAGCAGTCAGACGCCACTTGACACGTTTTGTCTGAGAGCAAAACCACAAAATTGTGTGAGAGAAAACGGTGGTGGTGGTGGGGGGGGGGGGGGGGGGGTTCCCGACTGTTGCCTCGCTTGGTTAATTTGGCAGTCTACGAGATGAAATCGAGAGCCTACGAAGAGGAAGCTGGATGGATGCATCTCTGTAGTGCGTGCCAATGTTTGCAAAATGTGTGCAGCCACCCGGGCGCATGAGAAGAGCGTTGGGAAGTTGGTCGGCTGTGACTCCTCTGCCTGTCACATTTCCCCTAAGAATACAAATGCAATGGAAAGGCACTGTGGATGAATGAGGAACGAGAAAAGGGCCCGCAGTGCCACTGCGGGAAAGGTGAGGAGGGGGGGGGGGGGGGGGGGGGGGGTGACTGTGTCACAAAGAAAGTAGTGCATGAGACAGACAACACAGGAAGGGGGGGGAGGTGAAGTGCGGGCCAATCGGTATCATGCCTCCCTCAGACATGAAAGCCGGGCCGTACCGAGAGGAGACTCCATTATTTGGGTGATGGACTTGAAAGAGGCTGCCTTCGGCAGTCGGACCCCATACTCCTGAAAATACAGACAGGAACGTCATGACAGTGCCCAGGAGGAGACTGTGCTCATGACAGTGCCCAGGAGGAAGACTGTGCATGACTGCGTTTATGATGCATTGGCTGCGACTACACCTGAAAAGAGGCGTAGGCGTTCACAGCCTCCGGTTCAATAGCAGCCTCTGGTTCAATCGCAGCGGCCGCGTGGCTTCCCTCCTCATCGCCAGGAGTGGCAGTGGCACTGGCGGTGTACACGGCGAGCTGCAGCAGCCCGGCCAACAACAGGCGCTGTATCCGGTGTCCTCTCATTTGGTGGCCCCTCTCGCCGATCCGCCTCAACAGATTTGCGATCTCTAGAGGATGCGACACGAGGGGACAGACGCCAGATAGGACTGTCGAGGAGGTGGTCGACCGGTCAACGTCCCAGTTGAAACCTGGGTGCAAAATCCGGAGTCGAGGTTGGCACCAGCACACGACGCCCCGGCCCTCACAACGCCAGACCAACCAAGGGAAAGTCCCAAGGCCTGGATACTCCGCCGCTGCGAGGTCTCGCTTACGCAGGTATGGGTGGCGAGCCCGCGGCAGAAGGGATCATAATTACAGAGGGGGAACTGCGTACAGTACCAGATATCTTTACCGTTCGGATTGTCTCTCTAGAGGGCGAACCAGCAGCCAAGCCAGTCAGCTGTGGTCCAGTCACTAGTCAGGCAGTCAGTCGTGCGGCGCGCGCCTCGCGGTATCATGGAGGTAAGGATACTCGTACTACTGTACCTACTAGTTGGCACCCTACTACCTAGCTCGGTGCAATAAATAGTAGGGGATACTCATCCTGTTTTAGCTCTTCACCATTGTCGCACAACTAGTACGCGCGTACTACAGTACTAATAAACTACTAAATTTTGCAGTTTTCTGTTTTGGAAATCTTCGACCCATGCCCCAGCGATGCAATGGGGAGTCTGTATCTGGGGGAAAATGGGTAGGAACACTGAACACAGATGGATATGTCCATAACGAGATGCCAGATGGGCACCGGCATTGGGATTGGCTGGTGGGAGTTCATGACAAGGAATTAATTGTGGAAATGTAGCCATTTTCATATACTGTGTTTTAAGTACTAAAAACGCACCCCTCCGCCAGAAAACTTAAGTAGAACATGGTTCTATTAGAACATGGTACGTTTCGGCCCAACCCCCGACTGCCTCGCGGACACCTAGGGCAGTGGACACTGGCCAACGGACAAAGTGGTCACTGGTGTCCTCCCGGCCGGTTAGGAACTGCCCCCGCGGTCGTGAAGCCAATTCCGACCAGTCAGCTGTTGTAAGAGGGTATTCCCTGGCAAAGGAGGTGTGGTAAGGATCGCTAAGGGCAGAGTCTTGTGGTAAGAAATGTGTGTAAGTGCAATGAGAGCAAGAGGAAGCTTTGGTAGAAAGTGAGCTGATTACAAGTGGGCGAGGGCCCATGATATATACAACTTTGGTGTGGGCCGGGAAAGGTTGGGAAGCTTTAGAGACAAGCTTCCCTTCCACTAGGCACCACTACCTAAAGAGGCACTCTTAGGACTGCCTAATTTGGGCCCGTGTTTGCTAGGACACTAGGAAGTGCCTAGTTAGGGGCGTAGGGAAGCTACATGTGTAAGGCCCCCATTTGTAAGGAGTATCAAGCACGTACCCTACTCCGATACTTAATCCTTGATCGTACTAGTACGAGTATCTGAGATCGTAGGAGTACCAGATCAGGGTTGGGCCGATATCGGCCTGGCGCCCGATATCGGTCCGATGTCCGATCCGATATCGGCCCGATCCGATATCGGCGAGGCCCGGATTTCACCGATACCGATGCACAACAGACCCCCTCCAATGACCCCGTACTGTTCACGGATATCTGTCTAGGGGTTGCCATGCACCCTCCAATTGTTCACGTGCCTCTAGGGCCTTATCCCGACGTCGCATGCGCACAGCTAGCTGGGAGGCAACAGGTTCACAGTTCACAACACTTAGAAAGCATCAGCACTTCGGCGCCGACTAAAATTCGTAGTGACTCTCGTGCTTTTGCGTAGCCATGGCCGACCAGCCTCCCATGGAAACAGGCAGCACGGCTACGGACGGCCGCGATGGCCGTACGTATAGAACCACATGACCCGCCCAACCGCCGTTGGACCGCGGTCCAACGTCGAGCGACAGCAAGCCCGCGCTGTGCGCTGTGTGTAGATATATATATATATATATATCTAGGAGCCGCGCCCACCAGCACTCCGAGCTCTGCTGGACTTGGAGATGGCGCGGAGAAATTCAATGCAGGAGCTGGTCAGTACAGGTTCCGATGAGGACCAGAGTTGTCATGATGTCATTGATATGGACTTCGACGGTGAGAGCACGATTAAGTGCCCTTCAATGATGTAAGCCCATGAGTTGGCAACAAATGATCTGGGACATGATGAAGGAGGGGGGAGACATACGGGCCTCTTACTCGTTTCATGTGTAATGCAACGATATATAGCTATACTTGGCGCCCGCCGACTGCTGCCCATTAGTTTGTAGTCCCTCGATCTACCCTAGTCTCCGACCACTCCCCATGCATGCACCCACTGCCTACCCCACGGCCCACCCCGCAACCCTTGGCCCTTGGATTGGCCCTTGGACTGCCACCGCCCCCGGCCCACCCCACTGCCCACACGGCTACAACAGGGTATGTTGGAGCTTGGCACCTGAGGGAACTAAGGGTATCGGGTGTGGGAAGGTCACCGACATTGGCCGATGTTCCGATATCGTTCAAATTCCGATACGATATCGGCCGATATCGGCCGATACGATATCGGTGACCCTAAAACCCACATCGGCCCAACCCTGTACCAGATCAGATGTATGATCTATAGGGTACCGTAGGGTATCGTATCATGTATTTTTAGGGTCTCCGGATACATCCTTACACTCCTTCCCCCTCAATAGGCTTATGATTCCGGGGGGAGTTTAGGAAAGGGGGATGGATACTTTTTACTTAAGTTGATATAATTGGGAGTCCGCATTAGTTGGGTAAGTGTTTGAGTAGTGCGGATGTAATCATGGCACTCGTCGGTGCGTTTGATATGTATGTAGGGTTCCCGTGTATCATCAACCGATCAGGTATAACAATCCCACCTTATTTTGAAGAGGAGGCATGGGCCGGCTTTGTAGTGGGTGACGTGGGTACCAATGACATGGTCCACAATTTTCTCGATGGTGAAGCAGTCTTGCCCACATTGGGCTTTAGTAGGGATATGATCACTTATGTCTTGATCGGGGGTGTCCAAATAGTAAGGTGTCAAGGAAGTGATATGGAAAACGGGATGTATTGTGATCATAGTGGAGGGTAACTCCAACTTATATACATGAGGAGAATATTTTGCCATGATTTTGTATGGACCAATATACCTATCTTTGAACTTCTTGCAGGGTTCATTGTACAAGGTGAGGTGTTTGGTACTTAGTAGGACATAATCTCCTACGGTAAACTCCCGTATTATCGTCTTGTTGTCGGCGTGATGTTTTTGTTCCGCCTTGGCAATTTTAGTTTTTTCCTCAAGGAGGGAGTGTATGTCATGGATACGTTGTAAGATATCCGGAGTTTCCGCATGAGGGGGCTCTATGAGCTTAACTGGTGTTAGAGGTGAGAGGCCGTAGAGACCTTCGAAGGGTGAGGTATGGGTACTCGCGTGTTTTGAGTTATTGTAACAAAATTCGGCGAGGCTTAGATTTTCAACCCATGTAACCGGTTTTCGATGGCACAAAGCGCGAAGGATTTGTTCAATGGTGCGGTGAACCCTTTCGGTGGACCCATCCGTTTGTGGGCGGTAGGCCGTACTTAGGTACATTTTTGTATTTAGTCCGCTCATTAAGTTTTTCCAAAATTGAGAGGTGTACTTTGTGTCTCTATCCCCCACAAAAACACGTTGAATACCATGGTGTTTATACACATTATCGATGAACAATTGTGCCAATTGGGTGGCCGTAATGCTAGATGAGCATGGGGCGAAGTGGGCTTGCTTCGTGAACATGTCTACGAAGGTAGCTATTGCATCATAGCCATCTACGTTGGGTAGATTGGTGATAAAGTCCATACTCATGTGTTCCCATGGTCGTGTTGGAGTTGGCATAGGCGAGAGAGGTGGATTCAGGTTGGAGGTGCCTGGTTTAATCCGTTGGCAGATTTTGCATTGTTTTATATGTGTTTTTATTTTACGTTCCACGCCCCCAAACCACCGTAATGTCTTGAGTAGGTTAGCGGTGGTTTATAAGGACCTCTTGCAGGTTGTCTATGTTAGGGACACATACTTAGTCAGCCTTATAGTACAACTCATTGGAAGGATTGAATTCAACCCCGACGGGTAACGTATTACCACTATACCGGGGGTCGGTGGTATACCCGTTTTTATTTTTTGGAGGATGTCCTTATCGAATTGGAGTTCATATAGGCCGTACGTTTAGATGGTGTTGAAGGGACTCTAGTTCCTCCTCAAACTGGCTTGCATCATAGAGTTCCATAGCCTTTTTGGTATCCGGTCGAGAGTCAAGGGGATGTTCATTTAACTCCATCAAATCCGGTCTACGGCTTAAGGGGTCCGAGTCATTTTGACTCCCCTTACGGTATAAAATGTCCATGTATCCAAAGTAAGGGCTCAAGGCCGTGACAAAGGTAGTGTGCCTTCGGCCTAGGTTGCTTTGGGTAGGTAAATACCTTAAAGTGGCATGGTCCGGTAGGACAGTGACTTTTTTACATCTCTCCAAGTAGTGCCGATATTCTTGTACGGCGGAGGCCATGGCCAATGATTCTAAGTCATAGATGGGATAGCGTCTTTGTGCGCCATTAAGGGACTTAGCATAGTAGCTTTCCGGGCGGATAGAACCATCGTTTTGCTTTTGCAATAATACGGCACCAATACCAAAGGTGCTAGCGTCGGTGCTTAAGATGAATTCCTCCGTAGGTCCGGTCCTAGGGGTGGCTAGGACCCAAGGACCCGAATCATTAAGGGAAGCCCTTAGATTGATCTCTTGATCTTTGAGGGTTGGTATTGTTGGTGCACCAATCTTTAAGGGGAGGTATTGTTGGTGCACCAATCTTTAAGGGGAGGTATTGTTGGTGCACCAATCTTTGAGGGGAGGTATTGTTGGTGCACCAATCTTTGAGGGGAGGTGTTGTCGGTGCACCAATCTTTGAGGGGACGTATTGTTGGTGCACCAATCTTTGAGGGGAGGCATTGTTGGTGCACCAATCTTTGAGGGGACATATTGTTGGTGCACCAATCTTTATGGTAGGGAGTTGTTGGTGCACCGATCTACGCATTTTGGATTGGTGCAGCATAGATCAATTCCAATGTTCCTACTATTACGTAAGATAACGAGTATAAAGGCTGTTGGTGCACCGATCTACGTACGGGGCCCGGTATTGTTGGTGCACCAATCTACGGGTTCCGGTATTGTTGGTGCACCGATCTACGAGCCCCCGTATTGTCGGTGCACCGATGTTTCAGGGGAGGTATTGTTGGTGCACCAATCTTTGAGGGGAGGTATTGTTGGTGCACCAATCTTTGAGGGGAGGTATTGTTGGTGCACCAATCTTTGAGGGGAGGCATGGTTGGTGCACCAATCTTTGAGGGGAGGCATTGTTGGTGCACTGATCTACTACTATTTCGCTGATGCATCAACAATCTGCGATGCATCAATGCATGATTCGGGTCCTTGCTAGGACCGGCGCCGTTGTGAGTGTATTTTCTAGTTGAACAAAAGCGTCATGGCATGGCTTGTCCCATTGGAATTCAATGCCTTTCCTTGTCAAGTTATACAGGGGACAAGCCGTCTTGGAATAATTTTTCATATATCGTTGGTAGAAGTTGCAAAAACCTAGGAAGGATTGCACATCTTTGACGTTTTTTGGTATCGGCCAATCCCTTACCGCTCGAATTTTGGACTCACTAGGTTGTATGCCTTGTCCACTTATAGTGTGACCCAGGCCGTAGTCCAATGCATTCATAGCAAAGTCACATTCTTCGAGCCTTAATTTCGGGTTATTTTCCGATAAAATGTGTAGAATTTCGTCCAAGTGCCGTAGCTGGTGTTCATCCACGGACTTAGAGTGTATTAGGATATCATCTAGGTAGCACATGACACAATCTTTTTCGTGTGGCTTTATGCCATGGTTCATGAGCCGTTGGAAAGTGCTTGGAGCAGCCGTAAGGCCAAAGGGCAGCACGGTGAACTCAAATAGACCGAATTGGGTTTTGAAAGCCGTTTTGTGTACGTCTTTTTCTTCAACTCTTATTTGGTGATATCCTTGAGCTAGGTCAAGTGCGGTAAGTAAATATTTTGGATCCTCCGAGGGTATCGAGGATGGTGTCAATGTTAGGTAGGGGAAACTCTACCCTCTTGGTATACTTGTTAAGAGCTCGATAGCCCACGCTTAAGCGGAGGGTCCCGTTGGCTTTCTAGCAAGTAGGACTGGGGCCGCGTACATACTCGTAGAGGTACGGATCCGGTTTTTGGATAGACTTTTTGTGGGGGATAGAGACATCATGTTTGATTGGATTGGCTGTTGTTGTGGGGGATAGAGACATGATGGGTGGCCGGCTTTTTTTTGAAGTAGAAAAGGTGTCTGAATCACGGGGGTGAAAAAAACTGACCCTGAACATGCAAGCCTTAGCCGAGCTCCGAAACCAAATGTGAGAGGGTAATGTTCCCTTGCAAGGGAGGTGTGGTAAGGATCGCTAAGGGCAGAGTCTTGTGGTAAGAAATGTGTGTAAGTGCAATGAGAGCAAGAGGCCGAAGCTTTGGTAGAAAGTAAGTTGATTACAAGTGGGCGAGGGCCCATGATATATACAACTTTGGTGTGGGCCGGGAAAGGTTGGGAAGCTTTAGAGACAAGCTTCCCTTCCACTAGGCACCACTACCTAAAGAGGCACTCTTAGGACTGCCTAATTTGGGCCCGTGTTTGCTAGGACACTAGGAAGTGCCTAGTTAGGGGCGTAGGGAAGCTACATGTGTAAGGGCACCATTTGTAAGGAGTATCAAGCACGTACCCTACTCCGATACTTAATCCTTGATCGTACTAGTACGAGTATCTGAGATCGTAGGAGTACCAGATCAGATGTATGATTTGTAGGGTACCGTAGGGTATCGTATCAGGTAGATAGATAGATAGATATCACTTACACCGGTAAGTACGGATTGAAGGACGTCAGGGGACAGAGCCCCATGTAGCCCCCATCGTATCAGGTACTTTTAGGGTTTCCGGGATTGTAGGCAATTCCGTTACATTTTGTAGACAAAACCTATAGTTGCTGTCATTTCTGATAGTTGATGTCATTTCCGATAGTACGAGCTGTAAAAATACGAATATTGCGGCGGATGATGCAAAAATTGCAAAAATTGCCAAAATAGGACCACTACATCGCACGGCCTCGCACAGTGTAGATCCTCGAAGCGGCGGGGATCGAAGCGTTTGGCGGCGGGGACAGAAGCGTTATACTTGTCAACCTGACCTGACCTGATACAGACAGGCTGCAGAATTTCACAGACGACACACCTGCATCATGAGTGAGGGGGGACGACGCCGATCACCCAGGGGGAAGGGGAAGAAAGTGACATGCGAGGAGGTTCCGCCCCCTCCTCCGCCACCTCCCCCCAAGAAGGCGCGCTCGGCCAGGTCTAGGAACCCATCGAGTTCGGCAGCTGCGGCAGCTATGCTTGCTGCTGCGAGGCAAGCCGCAGCGCAGGCACCTGCAGCGACCACCACCGTCCTGCTTGTAATGAACGATCTCGATCGTAAGCTTGTGGTCTACCTGTGGTGCATTATCCCAAACGCGTTATAGTCTTCCGACTGCTTCAGACCGCTTCTTACCGCTTCCGATTGTGTCCGACTGCTTCTGAATGCTTCGGACCGCTTCTGGCCGCTTCTGACTGCTTCTGGCCATTTCTGACCGCTTCTAATCGCTTCTGTCCGCTTCTGTATCACCCCTTATTGCTTCTGTCTGCATCTGACCGCTTCTGACCGCTTCTGATTGCTTCTCATTTCCATCCGAGTCTTTCACGAGTTTCTGAGCGCTTCTGTTCGCTTCTGTCTGCTTCTGTATTGATCCTTCTTGCTTCTGTTTGCTTCTGATCGCTTCTGACTGCTTCTGATTTCCTTCCGAGGCTATTACAAGTTTCTTAGCGCTTCTGGTCGCTTCTGTTTGCTTCTGTATTGATACTTTTTGTTTCTGATCGCTTCTGACTGCTTCTGATTTCTGCCGACTCTTCTATATGTTGCTGGGACTGCTTCTGGTCGCTTCAGAATAAGCTTCTGAATAAAGCTTGCTTGCTTTTGGTCGGAAGCAATCAGAAGCGACCAGATGCGAAATTCCGAAATACTAACGGCGACAGACGCGTACAGAAGCAACCCGAAGCGATTAGATGCTATACGGACCTAAGCAAGACGGCACCAGACGCAAACAGAAGCAACCAGAAGCGACCAGAAGCATAAGAGACTAAACACAACCAGCGCCGGACGCAAACAGAAGCAACCAGAAGCGACCAGAAGCATGAGAGACTAAACACAACCAGCGCGGGACGCAAATATAAGCAAATGGGAGCATTGCCAACTAAACACTGACGCTGACAGAAGCGTTGAGAAGCAGTTAGAAGCGGATAGATGCTATGCGGACTTAAGCCATACAACACCAGACGCAAACAGAAGCAACCAGAAGCGACCAAAAGCAATACCAACTAAACACCGTCGCTGCCAGAAGCGTTCAGAAGCAGTCAGAAACGACCAGAAGCAATACGACGCTGCCAGAACCGGACAGAAGCGATCAGAAGCAGTCAGAAGCGATTAGATTCAAGCATGTCGCAACACAATCGGCGCGGCACGACGAACTGACGGAACGGCACCTCAAATGCAAACACCTCAGGGGCGGAGGAAGGGCGGGGTCCATCGCGTCCGGTTCTACAGGCCGGAGGCTGCAGGCCGGAATGCCGCTACCACTTGCAAACTGCAGCCGCGAGGTGCAGCAAGACCATTCAAAATGCCCGTCTGTTTCAAACTGTGGTCATTTCCTGCAGGGGATCTGGGGCCGGCGGGAAACCTACTATACCGTATTCGTACATTCGCGGACACGTACATCCCGTACGATATATTTTGACAGCAATTAAATTGCAGTATTCGTACTTCTACTGCTCGTACTATAGGATTTGACTACAATTATAGGATTTGACTACAGTTATAGGATTTGACTACAAATATAGGATTTGTCTACAAATTGTATAGGTTTTGACTACAGCCCCATCCTTGCAGCTGCCGTCGGGGACCACTGGAACGTCAATACAATTTAATTAATCTCCCGGCCGGTCAGACAATGCAGGTAAAACATCTTACGCGCTCTACGTCGGCGCGCAAATACACCGTAGCGAATTCTTTCTTCTCAATTGCCTGGTGCGCGCCTCTGCCTGCCTAGGTTCTTTTATTCAACTAGCATGTCCTTTCTATGTATCTGTTTGTCTGCTTTAACCGTCCGCCGGTTTGCCTTCGATTCCGCCGGTTTGCTTTCGACCTATCGAAGCCGCTCGTCCTGTTCGCATACAGTTAATACTTTCGGTTTGTCAGCTGCCTGGCCTCTCGATGAATTTTGTCGGCTTGCATTCTGTCTGTCCATCCGATTGTGCTGTCAGCCGGCCTGCTTTCTCAGTCTGCTGGTCCGCTTTCGGTACCTAGATGTCGGCCTTTCTCCGTCCGTCTGTATCCCTCCCCGAAGTAGGTACCGATCTCAAATTAATCTGCTCCGACTCTCCACACGTCGGCTTAATTCCCGTGCGTCAATTCGGCATTAGACATGTCTGCCTGCTTTGTTTCTTCGACAGTGCCTCGCTGCGTTGCTTGCGCTTGTCCGTCTGCTGTACGGTCTGTCTGTCCGTCTTTCTGTCTGTACTATACTGTACTGTCTGTCTGTGTGTTTGTATACTCTGTCCTCCCAGTCGTATGTCGGTCTGCCGTTCTAATTGCCAGCCCTCCCACACAAACGATATGCCGCCCGCCAGAAAGTTACGTTTATATTAGCCTGCCGACCATGTTGTCTGTGTTTTGTGATCATCGCACTTCTCTGAGTTACTTTCCTCACCTGAGAACTGTATGACTGCGGCTTCATGAGCCTACCCATGACATGAACTCGGGTTCTGAGCTGTACGGCTTTAACTTCTCTTCTTTCTCTATCAATTCTGCCAATACATGTCAAGTGTGTGCCGGCCTGTCCTTTTAGTATATCTGTCTATAGGTTGGAGCCCAGCCGAGGCTGGCCGGGCCAGCCCAGCTCAAGTCTCAACCCAGCCCAGCCGAAACTTTCACTTTTCTTGAAAGAATTCACAAAAAGTGAAATTTCAGAAAGTTTCATTGAAATTTCAGAGACCAAAATCCCATTTGTTTAAGGGCGGTAGTGCGGCGTGCGCAGTGCCTAGCCTAGGTACGTATCGCTACTCGAATCACATTCCGCGATATTATCGGATCGTTCGGATATTTTTGTGTTGTTGTGCCCGACGGAATGCGATTCGATCGGAATAAATTTCGAGATTCACACGAATAGTCGTGGAAATCACGCACTCGGGCTGTCGCCCTCGTGCGCGATTTCGACAACTATTCGTGATGAATCTCTCAAAGCTTATTCATCCCTCGTACAAATACCGGTCGGATATCTCAATCGGAAAACACCTCGGAATTATTACGTGAGTGTTCCGCGGATATCCTACCCGAGGCGAAGCCGACCCCCCCCCCCCCCCCCCCCCCGCCCACTGTACGTCCCGTCAACGGTAGTCGGTACATGTATGAGCCAGGCCTGCCTCACTCAGTCACTCGTACGCTCATACGAGTATCGCTACCTAGGTAGGGTACCTGCCTGGCTAGCCGCCGTGCGGGCAGGCTGGACAAATGACAAATATACAGGGTTCGGAATTTACGAAATCTGTCATGACATGGTCATAACGGCCGTCATGACTAGGTCACGGTCACAGTTACTTATATAGACAGGTTGGCCAGTTACGGTTGGTTACTGTCACAGTCACAGTCATTCACAGAGTTCCCGAGTGTCAGTTTCAGTCATAACACCGTCATAAAGTGCCCTGTCATGACTGAGATATGAAAATTGTCATAATTAAAGCTTAAAAGGTAGGCATTCAACGAGTTGTTATACGTGAGATCTACGTATTTTCACAACTCAGTGAGAAGAAATCATGTATTTTTGGTCTACGAAGGACCTAAGAGCTCGGCAGGAAGGCGAACTCGCTATGATCTAGGTGCTTAGCTTGTGTAGAGATGTGTGTTATGGCCTTCAGTTAAGACCGTAGTTATGACCACGTTATAACTGTCCGTTATGACTGTGTTATGACTCTTAGTCACAGTTATGTCATGGTTATGAAAAGTTGCGAGGGGCATAGTTACAGTCATTCACATGGATCCTCGGCCGGATTCATGACATGGTGACATGCCGCCCTGTTATAACTAGTCACAGTCACAGTCATTTACAAACACGATATTTCATAAATGCCGAACCCTGCAAATATATCCTCCCGCCCGGCCTGATGTACAAATCGGCTCATCCCTGACTACGAGTAAGGAATAAGGATACATGCGACGCCAGAGGATACAAGGGTCAAGGATATCACATAATATCCTTACATTAAAAATCGCCGCGTTTTGACAGGTCAGGCTCAATTTTCAAGACGCAAGATTGACGACCCGGCGCCAGTGCATATA
>NW_027453305.1:0-74045 GCF_964194025.1 Convolutriloba macropyga | reverse complement strand
GTGCGTGTGATGGTTTCCTGAAATTTTTTCTGAAAGTCATGTTAAGTCGTCCTCGTACCGGGCAGAAATTAAAAAAGGCTAGATATTTCCTTTTTTAAAGAATTAAAAGGGTAAAAAATAGACGTCTTCGGTTAACCCTTGAAAAAAGGTTCAAGAATTAGATTTTGCACGTGCCAGTGGACAACTAATATGGGAACCCTATATGGGCACGAAGACTTAGGTGGGCATTTTAGTACAGCAAGAAATTCAGACAAATGCGCTGTAAGAACATTTTTCCAGTGCTTTTGTGCTTTACAGGAACATTCCTAAGACTTAATTACAAACTATTTGACTGAGTTGAGCTGCCTTCCGATTTCTGCGCGTGATAATTTTTACCCATGATTCTCTAATTGGGACAAATGATTTTCAATCTTTCGAATCTGCAAATCGTTTTTTGGGTGACCTATTCAAGTTTATTCTCTCGAAATCAACAGGCCCACTTTTTCAATTTTCCAGCTCAACGTTCTAATATTTTTCGTGGACATCAAAAGCCAATTCAAGTTTTCTAACTCTCATTTTTAATTTAATTGAATACAATTAAATCCTATTTTCCAGATCTTGAATTGTTTGATTTTCATTTACAAAAAATCAACCTTTCAAGTTTTTTTTCAAACTACGAGTCTTTTGACATATTTTACACCTACTCTTGCTAGTGCTCTTTTGCATAGGAACAAGAAAACTTTTAAATACCACATTCTAAAAATTAATTTTTCCCTCTATTACCCTGTGTTTCACTGGACTAATTTAATTTTCCCAAGAGTCCAGATTAACACTAATATTTGGGCCTACATTCTGTACCTTCAATATTCCTTTTCAAAAATATATCAAATATTAGGCAATCTAAAAAGGGAATCATTTAATCTGTCGTTTGTGTTTTATCATCTAATTTGAAAATTTTCTGAGAACAGAGATTCCCTTATCCAAATTTTGGCCTTGAAATTAACCAAAATGGCTTAAGCATACGGTGACAACTTTGTCTTTGGGGTTAGAGGATAGTAGATAAAGGGTATCAAGAGAAAAATTAAGATCTCATGTGCTCAGGTGCTTATAAGAAATGTCATGGCTTGTGTCCAATAGGTTTTATGCAAAAAAATATTGTTGTATTGAGTAAATTTACTCTTAAGTTTCCAAATTGTTGATGCCGGTGTTTGAAGTTTGGGCAACATTATTGTCGTCTTCTGAATTTCTGCTAGGCTCAACAGTGAGGGGACTCTGTCGCCCAGAAGATCGATCAAATAAAATAACCAAAGGTTTTGAATTGGTGAAGCAAGCATTACTTCGTTACTCTGCAATTTCCCTTCTTCCACTCTTATATGCTGTCGCCAATTAGATTGCCTTGAAATAAGTTAATTCACATTTGAGCTCGTAATATCGATTCTAGTTAAATGGATAACAAAGATAAGAAAATTACTTGCACATCAATGGAAAAGACAAATTCAAGACAATTTATAATAGTAATTAAAATAATATTACCAATATCCGTGGTTCACTTTCCCAAAATGAACTAAACCAAAAACGCTCACAGCATCCTAACTGGTCTTGCGATTACAATTCTTTTAAGGTTTAGTCCCACTAAACCAACTACTTTCTTTCGCTTGATTGAAATCAAACTTGTGAAGTTCTCCCAAAATCTCCAAAGTCTCTCTCTCTCTCTCTCTCTCTCTCTCTCACCTGTGTCCCTTCAATTTATACTCAACCAATACGCTCTTAACTTAAAAAAACAAACTTCAATCTCTTAAGTAAACATTGCAACTTTAACTTTAGATCTATTACATTCTGTAGGAGGGCTTTGTTTGCTATGCAAACAAACCAATATCAAATTATGCTCTGTCATTCAATTGCTACCAACCATTGTTCAACTTTCTCTTTATCTTAAGTACACGACCTTTGGACTCTAATGTAAACAAATCCACTCCACTTTATCTCATATTTGCACTTGAAATGTCAATCAGTGTTTGCTTAGTAAACATTGAACGCTGCTCTGAAAAGTTCTTATACCTCTATTTCAGCTATAAAATTAACTAGCTGCAATCAATCCCTGTCAAAAATCACGTGTTGAATAAATAACTAAACTCAACCCTTAACCAAAGACCAATTGTAACTTCCAATTTTGAAACTATTTCATGCAATTCCCCAATTAAAAACCGCCGAAAAGTCTAATATTCCTAAAAGCACAAAATTTCACCTTTACGGGTCATCCAAAGGTCAATAGCCAAAGATTAGGGATAAAGTTGAAAACTACCTATTGTCAAGGAAAGTTCTCTCATAGTTGCACCTACTCACAAAATTTAATGGCCTAACTCCCACCAGAACACGAGCAACGAATGCGCACACTTTTCATCGACCTCCCGGATGACCCCAAAATTCACAACTTAATAACTCTCGAAGTAGCAGTCAAAACGTCTTCGGGTAAACTTTTCTAGTAAATATAGGGTGCCGCCAACATGCCTGCAAAGTGTCGTGACCTACCAATTAGCCGTAGCGAGTCGTTTGCAATTTGAACTTTTTCAACAAATCGTGGGTGCCAAAACCCGAAAAATCCGAGTTCGCCAAAATTGACCGGGGTGGGTATTTTTTGTCACTAATCGTCTCAGGTTATCATATTATTACCATTTCAAAACGATTCGGCCAGTCAAAAATGCCAATTTCCGGTTTTCGGCACTCGGGTCAACCCCAAGCACCAACTTCCGGTCGCAACCGGAAGTTAAAAATGGCACCATTAGAAAGCCCTTGAAAAGTTACACTAACCCTCCAAAAATCATAAGGCTACTACCAATACTCCACGAGCAATTTAAATTTTAGGTCCCGCAGCACCGGCGTGCGCTAGTTCCGTACTGGCTGTTCTGGGGTCAAATCCGATTGCAAAATCGGATTCCTCGTACCCAAATTAGTCTATCCCCCAAATTTCAGGTCAATCGGATTTCAACTTTTTGAGAAATTGCTATTTCAATTTAAGTGCTAACTACTTTTTCGCTAAAACTGCATTTTCATAATAAAAATCATAATTATGCTTCCTAGACTCGTCCCAAGATCACTCAGTACATTAATTCACACGTAAACATAGTTGCGAGTGGTTAATACAGTTATTTCCTACTTAAAAGTTCATATTTCCACTTAAAATATCGAAATCCTTCAAATCACCCTACTTCCGGTGATAATAGCTTGGGGTTGGGTAGTCGGATTCGTCCAAAAGGTATATCAGCCTGAGAGGACAATTGGGTGTACATGACATTAAAATTTCATAAGCGTCCGCTTAATATAACTCCCACATTTGCAGGGCACCAAGTTCTGCTACCCCCTTATCTTTGTCACTTCAAAATAGCACGTCTGTTTTTACTTCAAATTGATATTCCAACTCTGTTCAAAGAATATAGTTCACTTAAAATCTTCGCTCTCTAGTTTACTTAAATCACTAACTTAGACTTTGGCCTGATGCACAAATACAACTTTGCTATTTCAACTAAATATATCGACAGCTCAATATGCTTTTGTTCATTAATTTGTTTGTTCAAGATATATCACTCAAATCACCTCTCTGGCGCCTTCGAAACAATAACCCTTAATAACAGAAAGTTAAACTCAAATACATAACTTAATATAGTCTAATTTGACCTAAATTATATATCTTATATATCTTACTCTCCCTCTCCCATGTCGTTTTACAAAAATTAAGGAAAACTACACTCCTCCCTCCTAGATTATTATTCTCCCCAATAGTTGCAAGCCGTTATCCTGTGACCCGATTGACCTACTCCTACGTATTTCAACAATAGTTGACCCAGTGAAGTGAACCACTTATGTTTAGCTCCGGTTTAATATAAAGTAACTGCACTAAATTTTGAATAGCGTTTGGTTAAATCAGATTTGAGAAGACTTTCGCATTTTCACATTTTAACATATTCCACCTAATTCATCAACGTTGATTTTTGACCAAACTCTATTGCCTCTGACATACATCCTCCCCAGGGAACGCTAAAATCACTAAAGTAAAAAAAAATCTAAAAATAGATCTACCAGAGCTACATATTTCCCTAAATAATCTTATTTTTTTGAAAAAAAAAATTCTACGGCTAAAGTGCTTGATCAATTTGTCTTGTTAAAATAGATTACTTCAATGTAGACAACAATTGGGTAAAAAAACTTGAATAACTTAGCTGTCATCGTCCCTCTCATCATACACTCTTTCACCTGTACCTGAAAACCTTCGTCCTTAGATGCTTGAATGGATGTCCACCTCTTCTTCCACTGTAGCTACCATTTCTCCCGTAATCCTGCCATGACTGCTGTCTTGATGCTTCCAAACGGCTCCACTTCTCCCTCCGGCTCAACAATCGGTTCTACAGCAACAGCTTCGCAATCTCTGGAAATCGTGATGTAAAACTTCTCTTCACTTTCTGCTCAACTTCCATCAAAAACCCGCTGGAGTCCTCCCTCCTAGGCTGTTGATTATCATGAACCAAACTGTGCAACACTGTAGTCATTGAATTGCGATCAGATTTCCTTGTTCTGTCAACTCCAGCACATTTCACTTGATGCTCATCCGTTGGTTTGACCAAAACACTACCATTAGGCTGACTTTCACTCAATTGCGATTGGACCCATTCCTCCAACTCCTTTCCCAACTGTGCAAATTTACTCCAGTCACCTGCTGCCTTATCGTTTTGGCCCTTCTGTGTTTCAAATACAAACTGCCGATCAAATCCTCCTGAACTTGTCCAATTCTCCAAAGTGTCCACAGTGCACTCAGTTCTACACATTTGTGTCTCATCAGCCGCCTTTGTTGAGTTGCAGAACTTCTGGTCCACACCTCCTGTCTTTAACTCCATCAAGGCCCAGGCTCCCAACATATCGTTTCTGTTAGCTTTGACAACACCGCCAAAATCGCTCGCTACTGCAGTTACATTGTCGCATGCTACTGAGTTCAAATTCGCGGCAAAACTTGTCTCGCTTCTCGCATCGTTGACATCAAATTCCTCTACATCGAAAAAATCTGTATCCGAAATATCTTTAAACAAATTGTCATTATCCGACTGTTCATCGCTTAGCTCATCAGACTCTGGCGACTGTACATAATCCTTTTCCACAGCATACTTCAGAATTTCCTTCAAGCCACTGTTTTTATGTTCGCTTAGCGCTGCTCTATAAATTTCCTGATTCATTTGACTACAAACTTCCTCCGTAAACTCTACCTCAGTTCGAGTTTCCACTTCATCGCCGTAAACTGGAATTCTTCTTCTACTACAACTTCCAACAACTCTCGTATCTTCCGCTTCTCCAAAGAGAATCTTAGCGAAAGCTCCTTTTCTTGATGCGCCACAGCTGGACCCAATGCCAAAACCTTCAGAACTTCTGCCAGGTTGCCGAATTTGACCAATTAAAGAAACGCCAGCGCTACTTCTTGTATCAATCACCTGCCTTTGGGAACACAGCTGTCGCATTCTCTGATCTGCAGTATCACTGGTTTCACCGATTTCCGTCCTATTTCCCGCTTTCCCTCTAATAAACAAATTGTAGCTTCGCTCATATAAAAGTGGATTGTCAGACAATCGTATGTCAAACTGATACAGCGTCCCGGTCAGTGTCCATGCTTGCTTCTCTGGAGTTGACCGCCAATAACCTCTTGGTAAACCACTTACTGCATTCAAGGCCTACCCACACAATTTTGTAGGCAACCACTTCATCATCTCTTCTTCCGTCCATCCCAGTTTCATGCCAGTGCTCAAATAATGTTCACGCCAAATCTTCCCAAAATTCGTAGCCTGTTGAAGGAAAACGCTTCACCAATTGATAACCAAGCATAATCAAACTATTGGTAACCCAAATTGCAAATGTTAGTCAACTTTTGGTGTGCTCTCAGCAGTTTCACCGACAAAAAATTTCGCACGCTCTTCAACTAATTGGAAGATAATCAACAGCAAAAAATAACAAAGAAACGAAGCCCACCCAGGAGCGCCACTGTCGTCTTCTGAATTTCTGCTAGGCTCAACATTGAGGGGACTCTATCGCCCAGAAGATCGATCAAACAAAATAACCAAAGGTTTTGAATTGGTGAAGCAAGCATTACTTCGTTACTCTGCAATTTCCCCTCTTCCACTCTTATATGCTGTCGCCAATTAGATTGCCTTGAAATAAGTTAATTCACATTTGAGCTCGTAATATCGATTCTAGTTAAATGGATAACAAAGATAAGAAAATTACTTGCACATCAATGGAAAAGACAAATTCAAGACAATTTATAATAGTAATTAAAATAATATAACCAATATCCGTGGTTCACTTTTCCAAAATGAAGTAAACCAAAAACGCTCACAGTATCCCAACTGGTCTTGCAATTACAATTATTTACAATTCTTTTAAGGTTTAGTCCCACTAAACAGACTACTGTCTTTCGCTTGTTCGAAATCAAACTTGTGAAGATCTCCCAAAATCTCCAAAGTCTCTCTCTCTCTCTCTCTCTCTCTCTCTCTCCTGTGTCCCTTCAATTTATACTCAACCAATACGCTCTTATCTTAAGCAAACAAACCTCAATCTCTTAAGTAAACATTGCAACTCTAACTTTAAATCTAATACATTCTGTAGGAGGGCTTTGTTTGCAATGCAAACAAACCAATATCAAATTATGCTCTGTCATTCAATTGCTACCAACCATTGTTCAACTTTCTCTTTATCTTAAGTACACGACCTTTGGACTCTTATGTAGACAAATCCACTCCACTTTATCACATATTTGCACTTGAAATGTCAATCAATGTTTGCTTAGTAAACATTGAACGCTGCTCTGAAAAGTTCTTATACCTCTATTTCCGCTATAAAATTAACTAGCTGCAATCGATCCCTGTCAAAAATCACGTGTTGAATAAATAACTAAACTCAACCCTAAACCAAAGACCAATTGTAATTTCCAATTTTGAAACTATTTCATGCAATTCCCCAATTAAAAACCGCCGAAAAGTCTAATATTCCTGAAAGCCCAAAATTTCACCTCTAGGGTTCATCCAAAGGTCAATAGCCAAAGATGAGGGATAAAATTGAAAACTAAATATTGTCACGGAAAGTTCCTTCATAGTTGCACCTACTCACAAAATTTCATGGCCTAACTCCCACCAGAACACGAGCAATGAATGCGCACACTTTTCATCGACCTCCCGGATGACCCCAAAATTCACAACTTAATAACTCAAGAAGTAGCAGTCAAAACGTCTTCGGGTAAAGTTTTCTGGTAAATATAGGGTGCCGCCAACATGCCTGCAAAGTTTCGTGACCTACCGATTAGCCGTACCGAGTCGTTTGCAATTTGAAATTTTTAGACGAGTCGTGAGTGCCAAAACCCGAAAAATCCGAGTTCGTCGAAATTGACCGGGGTGGGTTTTGTTTGTCACTAATTGTCTCAGGTTATCATATTATTACCATTTCAAAACAATTCGGCTTGTCAAAAATGCCAATTTCCGGTTTTCGGCACTCGGGTCAACCCAAAGCAACAACTTCCGGTCGCACCCGGAAGTTAAAAATGGCACCATTAGAAAGCCCTTAAAAAGTTACACTAACCCTCCAAAAATCGTAAGGCTACTACCAATACTCCACGAGCAATTTAAATTTTAGTTCCCGCAGCACCGGCGTGCGCTAGTTCCGTACTGGTTGTTCTGGGGTCAAATCCGATTTCAAAATCGGATTCCTCTAACCCAAATTAGTCTATCCCCCAAATTTCAGGTCAATCGGATTTCAACTTTTTGAGAAATTGCTATTTCAATTTAAGTGTTAACTACTTTTCCGCTAAAACTGCATTTTCATAACAAAAATCATAACTATGCTTCCTAGACTCGTCCCAAGATCACTCAGTACATTAATTCACACGTAAACATAGTTTCGACTGGTTAATATAGTTATTTCCTACTTAAAAGTTCATATTTCCACTTAAAATATCGAAATCCTTAAAATCACCCTACTTCCGGTGTTAATAGCTCGGGGTATGGTAGTCGGATTCACCCAAAAGGTATATCAGCCTGAGAGGACCATTAGGTGTACATGACATTAAAATTTCATAAGCGTCCGCTTAATATAACTCCCACATTCGCAGGGCACCAAGTTCTGCTACCCCCTTATCTTTGTCACTTAAAATCTTCGCTCTCTAGTTTACTTAAATCACTAACTTCGACTTTGGCCTGATGCACAAATACAACTTTGCTGATTCAACTATCGACAGCTCAATATGCTTTTGTTCATTAATTTGTTTTTTTAAGATATATCACTCAAATCACCTCTTTGGCGCCTTCGAAACAATAACCCTGAATAACAGAAAGTTAAACTCAAATACCTAACTTAACTTGTCTAATTTGACCTAAATTATATATCTTATATATCTTACTCTCCTTCTCCCATGTCAATTAAGGACTACTACAATTATTTTCTGGGCGATAGTGACCTCACCCAAAATGTTTCAGATAATGGTTGTTTTAACCTCAAAAACGGGCAATGAGTTGTCCGCAGTTAACGTACCGCAACAAAAAAATTAGTTAAAATTTTGCAAGTTTTTGTGACGAATGTCCAGGAAACGTTGAAAATCCTCAACATTAAAATTATAC
Source organism: Convolutriloba macropyga (assembly GCF_964194025.1). Classification (NCBI taxonomy): domain Eukaryota; kingdom Metazoa; phylum Xenacoelomorpha; order Acoela; family Convolutidae; genus Convolutriloba; species Convolutriloba macropyga. Next base: position 65,427 of record NW_027453305.1, on the reverse strand, counting down.
GATATGTCGTTTTGGTCTCACTGAAACCGAACAAACCAATTTCCTACGTTTATGTCTGAAATGTTCTGGAGGATAGGAGAAAGGTTACTGGGATAAAATGGAGCTACTGAGAGGGATGCTTAAACAGTTTGTAGCAATCATTTTACTCCTGTTGGTCTTTCTTATTTTTTGTGATTTTTCACACAGCCGATTTTCTCTCTGATGGTTTTATTCTCAAACGATGGACTATAGCAACAATAGACAGGAAATAGACGTGAATACCACACTTACAATGATCGGTCGAGGTTCCACACAGCCTTCGGAAGAAAACGAGAAAGAACTACCAGAATCTAAACATTTGATGAAAGACATCGCTTGTGCTAACAATATCGAAACGTTCAGAGATTTCTATCTAAAACCATTACAAGGGTTTATGCTTCCCATTATTGTCTGCTGATAAACCTATTACGGGATACATTTTGTGGATTGAAATTTCTCTCTGCAGTTAAGAAAGAGATAAAAAGGAACAAATTTTTTCGAATGCGGTCTCATGGTTATTAGACCATATGTTCTCACTAGTATTATAAATAACAAGACGATTACTTTGTACAAGTCGCTAGCACTTAGTAAACGCATAATTAACAAGACAAGAACTTTATGCGCTTTTTGTTGTCTGCCTTATTTCATGAAACACATGTTAGAATGTTGTAAGAGAACCACATATAAATTCTGCATAAGATCTATTTGACTTAGGGTTACAAGAAATTTTGGCCCAGAAGCATCAAGCCTTAGGAATTTTTCTTTCCTGGACCTTTCCTGTTCTCTAAATCATCAGGGCATTTTTTTAGTTTCGATGGTTTTTCTGATCAGGTTGTGGTTCACTTCAATTTGTCTAAACAATTACTGATATTAAAGAATACCATTCAAAAATTCTGGCAGCATACTATATCGAATTTTGAATTTTTTGCGGAATGACAAAAAGATTGCATACCACAAGGATACACTACAAATTGTTAAAACAAATACAACACTTCAAAGGCCAATAAAATAGTACGAGTAACAAGTCGAGATTCTCATTTAAATCTTTTAATTTTTGGAAAGATATTGAAAACTGAGATATACTAAAAAGTTATAGGCCACGCTGCAAAAATACTTTTTAACACATTTTGTGTTATCTTTATCGTAGTTAATTAACTTATGTTGAAAAAGTGCAAATATACTAGTTTTAAGTGCGAAATACCTGCATTTGCAGCCCAAACATGACAAGGAGACTCAGCAATGTGCGTTCGCACATAAGGTTCCGAACCGCATATTCACAAATTTGGCTTAATTGTCGACCAAATGACGAAGAGCTAGAAAACTTTCATAAAATCTCACATATTGACCAACAATATTTTGTGTATGAATAAAAAATGGCTCTAAATCAATTCACTTATCAATGTAAATCATGGTAAATCAGTGGGCCAATGAGACTTGTCATTATTAAGACTACGAGACATGACAAAGAAATAATTCACATAACAACAAAAGTATTTACATCCAAAAATGAATGTCTATTTTTTTATGCAAAAACTGAATTATTACAAAGTTAAAAAAGAGTTTCAAATAAAACATAAATTAAACAAACTAGGTTGCTTTTCGCTAGAAAAAACATGGGAACAGTCTTTGATGAGACTCGATAACAAGCACACAAAAAGAAAAAAAGGATGAAGTTTTAAAAAAAGTTTATGTCTTCTCGAAAACAAATAATTCATTGAAATCCATTAGATATCAATCTGAAATTTTAATGAGATTCAATTTCATTCGTACCATAAAAAAACATATTGAAACCTGTCACTTTCAAGAATATATGTACGTCAACAAATATAAACGACAATTTCAGAGGAAAAAAATCTCATCAATTTTGAAATAAAATGGCGTCGACGCCGTTACAACCATAACCTAAACAGTAAAAAAGAAGATATAGTCAGCTGCATCCCCTATGGAACCCGTTAGGGAGATATCTGACCGCTGAATAAGGAGACTGGGTAACAAGTTTTTTAAAAACAGAGAACAAAAAGGGAGGAGTTTAAAAGTGCATTTATCCTAAAATTTTTTCGAAAAACTGTTAATTTCGAAGACATCAAAGTAATTGACAGCTAATGAAATCATAGAATAGGGTTTTCATTTTTCAAAAAAAGGATTGGGATCTGCCATTAATCAGAATATGTCACGCATCTACAAAATGAAAAATAAATAGACAAAAGTCAAATATTGAATAATTAGTTTGCAAAAAAACTGGTACTGAAGGCGTTAAAGATGCATTGCACTAAAAATTTTGGATTTTTTCAATTTTATTTTTTAACGCCATTAATTTGATATGTTATAGTTAAGTAGACTAGATAACATGTAGTAAAAAACAACCAAGATCAAATTTAAAAAAGCATAATTATATATATTCTAAAACAATAATCGATTCCAAAAGCAACAATAAACAAAAAACACCAGCAACTAGTTCTTCCAAAAGAAATCACTATGTCCCGCATTATTGAAAAATTTCTCATTCGACTACACAAAGAAAAACAAACAAAGACAAACATCAAAAAACAAATCGCGGCCGTTAAAACAATAACCGATCCACCAAAAATTTCCATTTGTTCAATTGTGCCTTTCTTCATGAACAATAATTGTAGAAACAGTGTGTATTTATTGAGAGTGTTTAACAAGTAGGCAAAAAAGCGCAATGTTAATTTAAACAAAACTTCCCTATACTTTTTAAAACATTGAATTTAAAGTCATGAAAAATTTTAGTGATCAAACCTAATCAGTTAAAAAGTTTCTTTGTGTGTCCTTAGGAAGACGCAATTAACCCGAGTTTGTCGATAAACTACGAAAAGAACGACAAGCAATAACTAAAAACTAAAAAAATCCACTAATTCAACTAGAAGACAGAGTCGAAGCTGTTAAAACAATATTCTTTTCGCCGAAAAACCAATGTGTTCAAATGTGCCTTTCTTTAAATTGCACAAAAAATGAAACCTGAACAGTCAATCATGTCAAAAAGCGTAAAAAGCAATTGATTGACGGGAAAACAACCCAGAAGTGTCAGTTTTTTAACGAAAAATTTTAGTATCAGAGCACAAAAAAGATTAATTAAATATTAAAATGGCAGTAAGTGTTAAATTTTAATTGATTAGAAATCCGATATGACCTGTGTTTGCTGACTTTAAGCTAGAAAATGACCAAAAAAAAGAAGAAAGTCGCAAAGCTCAGTAAGATTTTGTTCATTTTGAAAATGTGAGTTATTAAAGTCAAAACGACCACATGCTTTTGACTAAAAAAGCGAACTACGCTTCCTTGAAGCTCCCTAATAAAGAAACCAATTGGACCTGTCCCTAATACTCTTTGATATTAACTGTTTTTTTAGTAGTAAACATAAAAAAGGAGAATTGCAACCTTTTATAAAAAAAATATCGACTGATTACAATCATTTTTTTTTAATTTAAGAAACAACAATTAGACCAAAACTAACATGGTTTTTTCCGTTCGTCTATAGGGAAGACTTTTTTGTTCCAATTTTTTTGGACCGGATTATTTGACAAAAAAATTTTATATAACAAACATAAATGATGCATTTTGCTTAATTAAAGTTTTAAATTAGCGAATAACAGGCAAACGTTTAATTCAAGTACACTCTCGCGGGATCCACAAAAAACTAGTCTGTTTCTGGGTCACCAAAAACTGTGTCAGCAGTTGTTAGGTGTATTAATGCTGTAATTTAAAACAAATTGGACAGCAATAGACTATTTTGTGCCGTTTTTGATGACATTTGGCAAATTTAGAAAAAAAAACTTTAGCCAAAATAAGGAACCAAACAGTTGAAAAACGAACAACACTATTCGGGCCAATTATAACATATTTATTACAAAATTAGCAAGAAAAAAGTGCGAAAAAACCGAAAAATGTGAACAGTAACAACGAAAAGCAGTCAAATGTTCGCAAAACTTTAAAAAACGATAACTATGTGGATAAAATGAAAATCAGGAAACCCTTTAGTTATACTTCTACTAAATTCTTTGATATTATTATTAACAACATTAACAAATTTTAGCGATATTGAGAAATATTTTTGTCAAAAATAGGGAAAGTGTTAACAAAAGAACGGATTTCGGTCTACTATTCACAAACAATTATAAATCTGTTTAAGAAAACAAAAGTCAAAATTTCTTTTTAATTCCACATTCTAAGCTGGACAGGTTTTTTAATGATACCACTTACAACCTTCTACGATGAATATATCGATTGGCGAAAATGGTCTGAACAAAAAATGAACCCGTTTGAGTATATAATTCCTCCCTACTAAATTGGTTCGGAACAATAACATAATGAGCAAGCCATAACCAAACTCTTGAACGGTTGTTTTCCTTAATTTTTGTTTTAATGTAACCACTGATGTTCCAATTTTGTTGGTCGTTAACTGCATTTCTTTTGTTTTCTCGAAATTGCAAATTTGAGCCTGTTCAATTCTTTTTTTTTGGTTTCTTCGGAAGACAGTGGAAAAAGTTTCATGAGGCTTCTTGTGCTTTTAAGGAGATTTGAATTAGCCCATATATCAATCTGTTTCAAAACTATGGGCTAGAGTTTTGGATTTGAAACAAATTTTCGTCTCTTCATTTTCATTTAAAAGCAATTCATTTGGTGTGTTGTTTTTAAAAAAAGGTAGCCCGTTTTGAAATGAAAAGTTAATCATTTTTTGTCCTCGCATTAACAATTGAAACAAACAGATAGTTTTTAAAATCTACGGAGTTATTGTTATCTGCACATCAAAAAAATAAAGCAAGCACGTCTCTCTTTTTTGCTCTTATTGTCCAACTATAATCTGCAGTTCTAATTTTACGTGGAACTTTCTTCATTTATTAAAAACTTTTGGCTGTACTCGCTCCTAATGATTCAAAATAAATTTTCGTTCAATTCTGTGGTAAAATAGCAGGCTGCAAAAAATGGCATTAGGTAAACTGACTTTGTGTAAAATGCAGTTGGGTAAATGTCATGTAACCGAAAACTTCTGTTGCACCTACGTTTGGAGATGACGCCATCTTTTTGTTTGGGCCACGTTGGGCATCTATTTGTTCTGACAATGAAATTTTTACCAATTTAATTTTACTTTCCTTTTTATTGGAGGAAAGAATTTTGGACACGGTTAGCCCCTTAACTTTTGTATCTTTGCTTTCATATTTCAATGTTTTCATTAAAAGAAGCACTAATAGGTTCCTTACCTATTTCTAGTTTTGACAAAAAAATAGGCAAAAATTGTTTTTATTCGAAATGTTCTTCCAAATTTACTATTGAAAATTTAATTTGACAAAAAAAAACAAAAGAAGATGAGGTTTAAGGCCATTTTTTTAAGATTATTCCGTTATGGTAGCTTATGCACCTTCGGTTGCATGCGCAAGTCGAAAATGCCCATTAGTTCTCCGCCTGAGTTCAAAATTGAGTATATAGTTTCTCAATCAAATTTGACCGAGCTATGTTTAACCTAAATCATACCGTTTTCTAGATTTTTTCCTTTGATCAGACTATTTTCCAGATTTTGAGCCCTCTTATCACATTTTTCCCGACTTCGCCATCTGATCAGACTTCGCCGTCTCATCGCCGGGAAAATATTGAATTGAAAGCTGGGAAAGCAGTAAGATTATTGAGTATAAGGTAACTTGAATCGTTCTACGCAATGGCAATTTTTACTCAAAAGTCCCGTAAAATTAAGTTTTTTATTACATTCCAAATAAAGATTTACATCACTTCGCCGTCTCACCAGACCGTTTTTCATACTTTGCCCTATGATCAGACCGTTTGCCAGATCTAGCTCTCAGATCTGAGCCATTGCCCTCTGAGGGATATAAGCTGATATGAGGATATAAAGTATAAAGCATAAATCTAACAGATCACGAGATGAGCGAGGAAGAGTTTATCTCATTTCTGAACAAAGATTTTTTCCACACATTGTTGATGGGTCCATGTGGTGATGTTGCCCATGGTTCTGGGATACTGGGAGGGGATAGTGGCGGACCTGTTCTGTACAAGAGGAGATTTGATAACGAATTATACATTGTTGGCATAATCGCAGCACATTACGTATAGTGAGTAGAAATATTAATTTTTGGAAAGGGTTTTCTTGTTTGTCTCCCATATCTTGAGCGGCTGCATATCATTTGCACCCCCCCAAGTGTAAGCGTTATATAGTGAGTTATTGCGTTGGCATGTGTTTCATGACTGCGGGGGCATAGCGTCCTTGGGGGGGATCCATGTAAATTATGCGACCACTCCCCCCCATTCCCCAGCCCTCCAGTAACAGTATTGGAGCACCTGACAACCTGACATCAAATGGTCAGCAAATATGTTAAAATACGGCACGTGTTCTTGGATTTTGCAAATAATAGGAGACTTTAAAAGCTTGTTTGCCGCATTGATAATTTGGATCTATTCCGTCCCCCCCCCCCCACCCCAAGTGGTTTTTACGCCCCCAATTACAAATTTTATTTTGTTATATAGCACGTTACTATGTAAAAATAACATGTGCGCCTGGGGGCGTAAAAGATATAACCCAAGCCGGATCCGAATGGTTATCTTGCAAGATTTTGCCAGAATCTGGTACATCGTCTTGCAAGAATTTCTGCCAGAATCTTGCAAGATCTTGCAAGATAACCATTTTTTGCAAGAATCTTGCAAGATAGCCGTTTGCAAAAAAAAACTTTCTTATACTTGAAAAGACCTTACACTTGGAAAGAAAACGCTAAAACGGTTGAAATATTCGAATGTACACATATTTCGCGCATCGACAAAAAAGCGAAAGACAATTATTAAAAAAACATCACAAAAGTATTAATCTAAGCATCAAATTTTTTGGGCATTGGCAAGAAAAATTAAGCGTAAGGAGCTAAATTAAACGAAATAAAGCTGTTTAAGATGCAAAGAATAATAACACATAATTTTTTCATCAGAAAAGATAATATAGACGTATAGTTTTGTAAATCTTGATAAAGTTGAAGGAAAATAATTTTTGATAGTAATTTATTTTGTGTTAACAGTTCTCAAAGGCAGATTTTAATTTGTTTTCTTCAGATAATTCATATTTCCAGATTTAAAATCTATTCAAATTTATTTTTTTTAAAAAAACACGCAACTGATTTTTAAGTAAATTTCTGGTCGAAATGAAATGTGTTGCATGAATGCGAGCTAATAGGAGAACAACTCGACCGGAACGAACTTGCAACAATCTTGCAAGATAACCATTTTTCTGCCAGATCTTGCAAGATAACCATTTTTTGTCAGATCTTGCAAGATAGGCAGTTTTTGCAAGATTCAGGCAGAATCTTGCAAGATAACCATCTGGTCTCGACTGGGGAAGCCCACAAAGCTGGGGGAGGGGGGCAAACAGAATAGATAGATTTGTAGAGGTGGGCCATTAAATCTGTTCCAGCGTTGTGGTCATATAACAATTACTGTAAATATGCCATAGATGGGACCAAAATTTTGCGGGCTGGCGTTTATTATGGGATATGAGAGTTGGCAAAAGCTTATAGTAATAAATTTATGTAATACGTCGTAAGTTATTTCTAGTAGGAACCAGAAGTTCATCGCAAGAAATTCTTGGTACCAATACTCTAGACAAACAGAGCAGTTTTGATTTGCAAATTTAGATAATAGTTTATTAATTGCTCCCAATCAAATTTTTTAGCAATTATTTTAGTCCTGCTCAAAGGGTAAAACAATAACTCAAATTCAAAATGTACAGTTTGCTTTATAATTAACCTTTTATTTTATTTTCACTGATGTGTTTCGTTTAAAAATTTGGGAGTCATTCTTCTAAAGTAAGTAAATATTTTTTTTGCTATCTGACCTATATAATCCACATTTAATGCTGCCATTTTTGAGAATATCATTGGAAATATAATAAAAACAATAAAACATCGAGAAAAACATTATATATATATATATATATATATATATATATATATATATATATATATATATATATATATATATATATATATATATATATATATATGATATGGCTTCCTCCCGAAAAAATAGTTCCGACTTTTTTTTAGTTCATAGCGTGTTCAATAACCACCATTTGTGGTCAAACCATTGTCAAGAATAATCATTTTTGACTAACCAAGATTTATCCTAACAGTTTCGGGTCAACCAAAATCATTATGGGTGAACCAAATTTTGTTGACTCATTGTTGATATCATTAATATTTGGTTGTCTATTGCGGTGAATACTGAGCCTTTAATGGCAACTCATGGGCCATCCTGACCTCTTTTGATGTACCTTTATTCGACCCCAACTACGCAGGTTGATCTGATATCTGCTCATACCAAATTACGGGAGAACATGGTGTTCTCATTTCCAGGATCAATCTTCAATGATTGGTCGTTTCTTAAGTCAATTGGTCAACTAGGGTGGTCTGATTTCAGCGAAAAAGCGGCTGACCAGAAAACTTTTCAATGGGAAGCGACTCATGTTCTCCACTACCTTGACAACTACAACAGAATCATAGAAGAGGAATCACAGAAAACAGTCACAGACACAGACCTGGAAATGGAACAGTATCGTCAAACAGTGGCAATGAAAGTTGATATGTTAGCACGTAAAGAAGAAACTCGAAGCCAACGGCTGTTCAGTTGCTTTTGCGTCAGGAGTGAGGGTGGATCCCACTGAGGGAGTGAAAATAGTGAATCATAGTACCTGCGATGAACATTCTTTGAACCATGCTAAGATCACTTATAGTGTGACATAAGGTATTAAAGAATTTTATAAAACATGAAAACATAATTATAAAATACGTTTTTATAATCAACACCTATTGCGATAATAGCAATTAAATAAATAACCTGCAGAGTAATAAATTTTAATGCCCGATCGACACTAGAAAAACACTTCAGCATTAGACTACGAGTTTATCACACTCTTTTATCGCCACTGTTACTAATTAAACAGTGGCGATAAAAGAGTGGTGATAAACTCGTAGTCTAATGATGGAAACAGTTTGATAAACTTGTAGTCTAAAAAACAAACATGAAAAAACAAACATGAAAAAACAAACAAAAACAACAGGTGTTGATTAAATACCACACGGTTGTTATCACCCTCGAAGTTATCCTAACACCGCGGCTTCGCCTCGGAGTTTGATAACTTCTCGGTGGCGATAACAATCGTGTTGTAATATTCATTATTTACAATCTTTGTATGTTCACTAAGGTCGTGTCAGTTATGATCGTAGCATGGTTTCTAGGGTTCCGTGAAACCATTGATGACTCGAAACTATTAATATGAGTCATATATGACTTTGTATGGTTAATGAGAAATTCTATTAGGGCTCATTTTGGGGAACCTTGACGCAAATTTACAGATGCCCATTGACTTCGGCATTGATTGAGTTTGAGTTGATTAAGAGTGAGATCAATTGCTCTGCTTGTTATCAATGAAAGCTTAGTGAAACAAAGTTTTTAACGGAAATTTTAAATCAAATTCAAACAGCCAGTTATGAACTCTTGACAGGTTACGGACGAGGGCCTGCTTGGTATAATCAAAGCGTACAGAGGTGTTACTAATTTTTACTAAAATTCGTTTTAGAAAGTTGATAGCTTAAAGGTAAATCAACTGACAACCATTAAAGCTACACGATCTCTAAGTTAATTTACAGAATTGAAATACAGTGTTAGGTAACTTACTTCGCGAATAGAATTGCACTGTAATTCGCAATAGTTCCATTTCATAATCTTTTTCAGCATAACAGCTGTTTTTTAGTGCTCTCGCACGAAGTTTGAAGCAATTATTGTAAACATGTTGGTCTTCTTCATATAATATTTTTGCTTGACTGTTTTGACTTTTGGGGAGTGTTTTTGAAGCCCTTGACTTTTCTGTTTTACGTGATCTAAATTTTTCTCTTTCACAATTGTCAAAAGCTGAACTCAAGTGGCAGCAGTTCACTACTAAAAGTCTCCGAGAACGTCATCTGAAGCCCCTTTAGGGATTGATAGGAAAAGAGTTGTTTCTATTAAAAAATTTCTCTCAAACAAAGTTTTATAGCAATTAAAATACTCCTGTGGTCGTTTTTATGCAATTTTTTTAAATGCTAGACCTATTTTGGCAGCTCTCTTGAGTCGAACGCATCACTAGTCTCCAAAAACGTTTTTTACAAAAATTGTTTTGGGGAGACAATTTCATGTTGTGAAGGGTGGTTCGTAACCTTAAGAAATTTATCCTCTCATTCATCCGCCCCAACTCACCCCCTGCCCCCCATCCACTGAAACCATTCAATGCAGTTTTGTGAAAATTTAGAACCCAATTTGTTTGCTCCATAATAGGTACTGCAAAGTCCGGATATCTAACACATTGGTATCTCTATTTAGGTTGACTGCAGTACCACTTTGATTCGATTCAGAGTCTGAATCATATCCCAGCGAAAATTCGCTCTGATTTTTCTTCTGATTCATTGCTGAGTACTATTTTCGCTATGAATTCGATTATGAATTTACTTATTTGTGATGATTAATTTCGATATAAATTTAATTATTTGTGATGACTGAAGGCAAGTGTTATTTACAAGACTTTGCATGTTGAATACAGTTTTCTCCTTATTTCTGTAACTTTCTGCAATTAAATTGAACCTTCACTTAACCAAAAACTTTACCGTAGTTTTTTGTAAACAACAGTTTTTCAATTTTAGTGACAACAATTTTAGTGACGTTTTTTCAAATCAATTTTGCTACGCATCCACATTTTGCGTGAGATAACTAATTGCCCAGAGCCCCATGAAAAGTGAATCAAATTTAAAAATTTAAAATCAGAAAATGAATTCCATTCTGAAAGCATGCACGCACATAAGGCAAGGAAGAACACGAAAAACTTCCACTAAAGCGCCTTAAATTAGAAAATGAACAGAAGTTCTCCTGGAATTCACTTAAAACTTACATTAACTGATCTCTGAAATCCGCGGTGCGTTAGTGGGTACTCCAGAAAAGTCAGGAAACCTCATATTTGTGTCTTCTGATGTGAATAAATGATTGGTACAATCGAATCTAAAACAATTTACCAAACTCAATTACCTTCTTTGTTCGACTTATTATCTTTATGGAATCTTAGTTAATTGCCAAGTTCTCATCAGTTGAAATCTTGAACAGATCAATTTGTCATTTCGACACAGCTTGAAATTGTAACCCACACAATTGAGTTTTCAATGTTGCTGCATGATCCTCATGATCAACTTGTTCTTGTAGCTTGGTAGTTAATTTCAGTCTCTACGCTCAATGGATGAGACCATTTTGTAAGGAAGTTGCCCATTGCTTTTTCGTTTCATTGCTGCCAAGAAACCAATTTAGACAAAATTGAGCTGGTTTACCGTTCGCTCACGGGATCATGAGCAATTCTTTGACAAGTATCAGCATTTTCAGACATATTTTGAAACAATTCAAACTGTTATAGAAAAATGATACGAATCATACAATCGAGTCAGCCTGTTGTACAAATGGGATTAATTAATTTTTCACTAGAGATATTATCCGTTACATTGATGTCACAATTTCAGAATTTTAATTGCTGAATTAACTGCCAGTACCTAACTCTGAGGCAATTTCAGTACTGAGTCAGAGTATAATTCAGGTCACTTTTGCTCTGAATTTGTCTGATTTAGAGTCAATTCAGTGATTTATTCTGAATTATCTTCTAACTCAGAAGAATATTTTCTTTGGATTTTGCTCTGATTCAGAGAAACTCAGAAATCACATCACAGTTGGTACTGAAATCCTTCTGAATCAGGACTAAATCTAGAAAATTCTCTGAAACTGTTCTGAATCAGTACTGATTGCCACTGAGCCTTAGGTACGGGTGAATAGGTTAACTGTTATTATTTTGACTCCGCATATAACAAAATTACTAAATGTTGCATATGGTGTAAATAGAAAAAAGATTCTTTATTTTGGGAAAAAAACAAAATAGGAAAAATGTTTAATTAAGGTCAAAATGAACGCTCAGAAACATACTTCTGTTTCTATTCTGTGTCAGACGTATATCCAACAACAATTTGTTTACTCAACTGTTGGATTCATTATTGATTAAAATACCTGTTTTATTTCATATCAAACAAACACTTTTCAGATTTCGAAAGCTCTCTGAACAGCTGTCTTTGGAAATTAATAATGCATGAGTTGGACACACGCAATTCTTATTTAAAAAACATTTGAAGCAGAACTTACTTTAATTATTTGCCGCGAAAAGAGTTGAATTTGACTGTGTTGACACTCAGAAATGAATTTGGCGAGAAGAGTTTTCGCTTTTATTATCTGTTATGCTTCAAGTTTTAAAATGTTTGTGAAAGCGGGTGCAATTCCAGTCGCCGGAAGGTTAGAGTTATGGCAGATTTATCACTGCTTCCCATGTGCAGTTTGGCAAAACTTAGAATACTTAGTAAGGACTCACTGCGGTACCGAATCTTAGAAGAAAACTGTACCAATTTTTACTACAGCGCCGTACTGAGGCCACCATTTTGAAATTTCTATGGTACCGTATTAGATCCCTATCAAGATCCATAAAGCGCCGGGCTAAGGCCTTCCAAAGATGAATAGGTTGAGGCAAACAAGTCGTTAGCCAGAAAACTGTCAGAAAATTCTCTGCCTGAATTCAAACTTGTTTTTTTTTGGGATTCCTGCAGTATAATGTTCTCCATTTTCATATTCCTACTTTTTCAATTTTTAGCTCACACTGGCTGTTGCGAATTTACTAAACTTAACAACAAGGTACTTATATAGAAAAAAATCTCGTATGGGAACCTCCAAAAGAAACAAGTTAAGATAAATAACAAAACAGCTAGGCAAAACAAAGTGAAACACACATAACAAAATAGCTTGTCAAAAAAATTCAAGTGGCGCTAAAGGTTAAATTCGAAAAATTTTACGGTTACTCCTTCAATCTGTTTTCATTCCGGGTTAATCTTAGTCTTCGAACACCAATCACCATTACCTCTCAATTAGTACATGCAAGCCTAAAGCAAACAGCTCAACATCAATATCAAAATAACAAATTGATTGACATGAAACAACATAACGCCGCAGAGGTATAACCAAACGGTCACAGGCAAATCTGTCTGATCTGTGTATCTATTGTTCGTTTTACCCATGTTAACCCATCAAAAAAGCAACTAAAATGAAAAAAAAACTTTAGCAGCATCGGGCAAAAATGGAGGGAATTGCGCAACCAGTGTTCGCAAAAGTGTCCAAATTTTAATGGGGAATTGACATACAAGCTATGTACCCTATTTTTCGCGCGCCAGGTACAACTATTCTGCTTGATTTAGGTTTTTCTTTTTCACACTCAGCGTAACACGATTCCGCGCTGAAAGTATCTAATTTTTGCACTAAGTGTATCTATAATCCGAAATTGTGCCTAATCTAATGCGCTGCTTTGCGCATGAAAATATGGTTTGAAGCCTTACTAATTGATAGCAATTCATATTGACTCAAAGTGGTTTAAAGGTTAATCTCATACCATATAGGGCTCAAACTTACCACAAAGTTTGTATTTGTTCTGGACTGTAGGTCGGAAAATGGGATTGACACCATCACATACTCCCAATAGTTTTGACTCAAAACTTTTGCTTTCATTTACAGGGGTCTATTAAAGGTGTCAATTGACAGGTATCTATCGACAGTTGTCTACTGTTAGGTGTCTGTTAATTCTTTCTGAAAAATTCCATCATTCTGCGGCTATTTACAGTTGTCTAATATTCTTTCCGAAAAATCCCTCCATTTTGTGTCTAAATAAAAGTGTCGGTGAACAGGTGCCTACTGACAGTTCTCTATTGACAGTTGTCCTTTGCCAAATGTTTATTATTTTTCTCTGCAAAATCTCTCCTTTCATCGTAAGTGATTATTGACACCTTGACACTCTTGTCAAAAACTTAATGAACAAAATTTTACCGGGGGATGACAAAATTTAAAGGGATCAAAAAGCTTTGTAACCATTATTTAGACAATAGGCTTTTGACAGGCGGTCATTGCCAGGTGAAGTTTTTGTCTAAAAAGTCCCTTCATTAATCTTTAGCAATTGTTGTCACTATTTGCTGATATTTAAGAAAATGTAAGACTTTTTTAGACAAAGCAAAACAGTCAACAGGCAAAGCAGTTCTTCAACAAACTCTTCAGAAGCTGTATATTTTGGTTAAATGACCAATAATTTGAAACGGAATAATATAAAACTATAATACTCAAAGCAAATATCTTTATCTTTTGTCTCAAATTATATTACTCATGAGAGCGTCATTAATTTTATTGACATCATCATACAACCCCCAAAACCTTTTGAGGCGTTTTTCGTCCGCAATCACTATGATAGAATAGAGGGAAACTTCGGCAGAAAAATCTCTTGAAATTATTGAATTTATGGGTGAATTCCAATTGAATTCAGGGGATGAATTTTTTCAATTGAATGAAGTAAACTTATCTAAGCCGTATTTGGTATATTTTTAAACTACTTTCTCATCCCCAATTGATAAAGATTTAAATCTTTTTTGTATGCTCAAAATCTTGCATTAAATTAGACATAATTCCGGATTTTAGACACTTTTAATGCAAAAATTAGATACCTAAACTGAGCGATGAAGTACTAAAGGACTTGTTATCTAATCTCCAACTTGAAAGTATCTCATTTTCCCAAAAATGCGAAACAATTTCTTCGAAAAATAGATATTAAGCTTTTCTCCTAATTTTGCTCATTTTATGTATCTAATTTTCCAGCGATTTTTACTGCGCCAGATTTTTTGGTGTATACCTCTGCTTCGTAATGAGAACATATGAGATCATTTAATTTTAAATGCTTAAGCTTTACCAATCGAATCTTTTCAGACTATATGTTTAGATCTCACGGTTATGAAGACACGCGATACCACCGCAAGCTGACAAATGTAGAAGGCAAAACTTTGTTTCCAGTCGACTCCAAAACCAAATGTACAACGCGCTGTTCGGCTGACCCTAAATGCATCTCAGTCAATTTCTGCCTTCCGAAATCATGTTCCTTCAATTTTGGGGATGCTTTCACAAAGGGAACTGAATTGATTTCAGACCCATTTTGCATTTATGTGGGAATGAAGCGAGATTACGTACCTCGGTGTTACGAACAAGGTGCCATAAAGTTGATCACGAATGATTACGATCCAGGTATCTGCCAGATTAACCAGAAAAGGCAGGATCCAATCTGGACTGATGTTGATGTTGACTACGATAATGATAACGGAGAATTAAAAAAGTTAGTTCTTGTTTGGTTCTCAGGACGAGTTTGGTTCATAATCTTCTGAGAATTGTAAAGATGTATCCATTTTTTACTCACGAATTATACGAGGAACAAGGATCCCCCGTTGCGGTGTGGGTCGAAATTTTTCTTCATACCTAACGCATCAATATGTTGTTTTCAGGGCTGTGTGAACAGTTCAAATCGGGATCATATTATAGTTATAACATAGTGACAGTTGCAACCTAAAGGGTTAAATGAAACCTCTCAGAACAACATTTCAATAAACTGAAAAAAATCGATGTTCGCCAGAAAATAACACCAAAAAAGCAAAACCTTCAAGAAATGATATATGTTCCGAAGATTCTCTGTTACTTTAACTAGCAGTTTTACTCATTTGGTCTGGTGTTATAGACACACAACCCTGGATTGCATGAAAAATGCTTAACACAAAATTTGATG
Source organism: Convolutriloba macropyga (assembly GCF_964194025.1). Classification (NCBI taxonomy): domain Eukaryota; kingdom Metazoa; phylum Xenacoelomorpha; order Acoela; family Convolutidae; genus Convolutriloba; species Convolutriloba macropyga. The sequence goes on along the minus strand of NW_027453305.1, from coordinate 49,721 downwards.
CTCAACGAAATTTCACCATTGTGTTTTTGAGTCCCATGAACAAACAAGAAACATGTTTATGCTAATTTAATCATAAAATATTATGGGCTTAGTGTCAATATCACAAAGGCACCCTTAGTATAAAAAGTTTAAGTACTGGTGTAGCTATTTAGAATTATAATACGATGAAACAGTACTGCCCTTGTCTAGATCTCGACTAATGAGAAGACTTTAAAAGTCTATTGGGGGGGCAATATTTTCTTAAATTACACGGTCCAGCAACTTGTAAAAGTCCAGCTAATGTTTTCTGGGGTTCAGCTAGAGTCTTTTCAAAACCAATTAGAGTCGAACAAGGTCTTTCCATTAGTCTTTTCATAACCAACAAATTCGAGTGAAGTTATTTTCATGGGTCCAACATTAGTCTATTCACGAGTCTGTTTTTGTACCAACTCAGATTTTTTTTCTTTTTCTGTACATACAGAAGCAGCACCGGAGCAAGACTGAACAACTTTGCACCAGAGCAGTCCATCTAAGAAACAGTTGGAAAACTGCTAAAAGACTTAAGAATTTTGTCGGCTCTTAAGATAAAGCATTATGGCAGCTGGAGTATATTACCACATTACTTGGTTGTATGAAACCAGGTAGCCTAAGTGTAACTGTCCTGTTCCCATTAGCCATGACAAAAATGTGGCCTTATTAAGTTTGTGTTCCCTTCCAAAATTTTTAACTAAATTTTTTTCAAAAACAAAGCAAGTTTTTCAGGGATTTGTGGTTCTTTAAAACTGTAAACAATGAAGAAGCCTACATGCTGACCAGATTATAAACAAAAATGAACGAAAGAGTTGCACATAAAATTTTTGAGGTAAAAAAAGCAGACTTATGAAGAGACTAATGATGGACCCATGAAAAGAATTTGCTCGACTTTAATTGATTATGAAAAAAAGACTAATAGTGGACCCATGAAAAGACCTTAATTCAACTTTGTTGGTTATGAAAAAAAATGTCGGACCCATGAAAAGTCCTTGCTCGACTGTAATTGGTTATGATAGGACTTTAGATGGACGATGAAAAAACTTTTCTTAGTCTAGCTAAAGTTTTTTTGCAAACATTGGGTCGAGATTAACTACAGCGCTAACTTTGGGTCGAGCTAAAGTCTTTTGCAAAAGTTTTGAGAGTAATGTGAGTCGAGCTAAATTTCAGCATGTCTTAAAGTCCAGCTACCGTCTTTTCATAATTGAAATGAGTCGGGAAATGAGTATGTTTTTTTTCATAATTCTGTACCTAGAACTGGGTGTTCTACTATGACACTAGGGTCTGGGAACTCAATTTTGCTGAGAATTTATATATTCTGAGAATTTGGTTGATAAATAATTCTCTGCAAAGTATCTTTTCTGATTGTTTTTCCAGATACACAACCAGAGAATGTGCTGAGATTGGAAGCCATGTTTACCCTCTGGAGTGCAATGGCAATGTGACCTATCTCTCTGACTGGATATTTCCAGTATTTGAGGAGAAGGAATACAAGGACGCAGTTGAATACTGTCAGAATAACAATGCACAAATTTGGGGGGATATTGACGGAACTGTTGAACAGATGCAGGTAACAATTTATAAAAAAGAATTTTTGACCCAGAGTCGAGGTTTTAGAGCTGCTGATTAAGATATCACTATACTAAAAAATTATTATTCAACAAGCAACAAGATTAAATGAGAAATTTAAAAGTAACGAAGCGACTTGAAATAACTATATCACATTTATTGACCAGATATACGAGCCCATTTTGCATTGTTGAGAGTCCGATTTATTCAGAACCGCACTTTATAGAAGTCAAAATTATCGATATCTTTGAACTTCTATGCAAACCATTCTTTATAAATTGACCCTCAACAAATTGCAGAATGCGTGGGTTGTTATATCTGGTCAGTAATGCCAAGTTGAACAGAAACGCGTATTGGAATACAATATAAGTTCCCTCTCCTTTAAGATATGATTGAATAAACTAAGAACTCCAACCAGTATGTTTTACGACAAAATGTAGTTTCTCATATATACTTCAACAGACAATAGTTTTTATTCTATAAAATCTGGATGTACTGGATACAAAAAAAATATATAAGGCTACCATAACCATGTTCAAGAAAATTTGAATCAGATTTTTTCTATCATTTGACAACATTAATTATTAAGTGCGATGTCTCAAATGCTTATTTGACACCCTTAATCTTGAAAATTTTCTGTGAAGTAGCATTGCATTGAGCTAGATTATTAAAATTAAAAATGTATTATTTGAAAAGCCATTACCATAAAATCGTAGCAAAAATTACATAAATTGTCCAGTTACAATTGATTACAATATGCGACACTACAAGAACGCCATTAAACTTATCTGGTTTGTTTTCAGGCGCCTCGCGAAAGAGTTGTGCAAATTTTGTTGAATTCAAAAAGAAAAAAAATTGATTAAGTATGGAAAATTATCCTTTCTAGTAGAGTTTAACTATTGAAAAAAAATGGTAATTATAACAACCGATACGTTTTGGCTCTAATGAATATGAAATAGTCTGTCTAGCAACTCCTAGTTACCAATAATATAAAAATCCAAAAATGAAGGGCAAATTGTTTGCTCTATAATTGCTTATTTTCCTGCTCTAACACTTTCAATAAAGGAATTGTTATAATTCTGTCCTGTTTAGCATCACAAGAATTTTAAATTTCAATGAATTACTAGCGAACCTTTGTCTGCCAACTTGTACATACTCTCCACGACTTCTGTTTTTTGTGATTTTTTTCAATTCGGAGTCCGCTTTATGGTTGAAAAAACTTCGCTCAGCGGTTGATATTTTATTAGTTTTTCTAGTGGTTTGACGAGTTCAAAAACATATAACTCTAAAAGTTCCTTACCATATTGGGGATTTGTATTTGCTTAACTGACTCGTGATTAAGTTTCCGGAAAAATACTCTTAAAGTTCTTTTAATCAACAAGTTGATTGGTTTCAAAAAAGTTTTCTTAGTAGAGCCGTAGATTAAAATTCCTTATTGTACTATTGGTTTGATATAGATTTTAAAAATTTTAGAAGCTTTGTTCTTGCAAAGTTAAGGCTTAATTGGTTAAAAGATAGAGAACAGAATTTTTACAGCTTCTTTTTGACGTAGTTAATGTGATCTTTGAATTTCAACTGGTTGTCTAAAAATAATACTAGCTACTTAACAGAGATGGTTTGTTCGTTTTCTGCTCGAACAATTGTTGGTTTGGGCTGGTTTAGATTGCGGCTTTTCCCAAACAACATATGTTTTGTTTTTTATGTGTGAATTGTTAATTTTTTTTTTTGAAACCATTTCGCAGTACCATTCTCAGTACCACCTTTATTAAAAAAGTAACTGATTGTCAACATAGAGTGTAGTCGTGCTTCCTTTTGATTTTGTGTTGGAATTTCATTCCGGTAGATAATGAAAAGAAGTGGACAAAAAATTGATGCTTTTGGTACACCAAATTAAGCGCTTTTTTGCAGATTCAACACTGCTTTTTTGAATAAATTGCAATCAGTCTTTTAGGGAAGAATCAAGTATTTTCAGTAACATTACTCGAAGTCTGTAGTGTGCACACTATTTCATTAATGGTTCAATGTTCACTGTATCGAGAGTTCTTTTAAAATTCAAAAAACATGCGTTTGGTTTAATTTTTTTTATTATAAACAATTTTTTTCTAACTTCTTCAGTCAGTGAAGCTATGGCGTCAACAGTACTTTGTTTGCTTCGAAAACCAAATTAATCTATTGAAAACATTTTTTTCACGCTCAAAAGGTTTTTTTTTATTCATCAAGATTTCAAACAATTGGCCAATGACTGGAAGTTGTGGCATTGGTCTGTAGTTTGTGGGTGCGCTACGGTTGCCGCTTTTGAAGAAAGGCACAACTTTGGCGACTTTCAGGCATTATGGAAATGAACAATATTTCAGACACTCGTTGTCTAATGTTTCTAGTAGTGCATTAACTGCCCGAGATACTTTTTGTGAGAAAAAGATAGCTTATGTTGTGGCAGTCTAAACTAAACTTTGATGAAGCAATACATGTGTCGGCATAGGTTTTTGAAAAAAAAATAACTTGATATTTGTGTTAGTTTTAAATTTATAAATCTGCTTCGTATCAAACGACTTTGCTAGCTTTACTCCAAAGTTGGTAAAAAAGCTGTCAAATGTTTCTATGTTTTCTACTATATGTTTATTGTGCCGAGCCGGTCGAATTATACGCGCTGTTTCATTGAAGAGTTTGATGGAGATTCTTTTTCTTTGACTGCCTTGCTTTCTACCCTTTTTTGGTAAAAATTTCTTAATTTTTGTTAAGCTGGATTTCTGAAATTTGCATTGAGTCTTGTTATATATTTGTAAAACATTATTAATCGGGTTTTGAAGACAGAACTTTCCTAGGAATTTTTTTCAGTGCAACGTTTTTTACGTGGTTATGTATCCATGTTGTTTTGGCTCCATTTTGAGCTGAACCTGATTTTAGTAAACTATGTCTAGGGTATCAGTGAGACTGTCATGCAGTTTTCGAAAACTTTATTGGCGGAACATTCACTACCAAAACCGGCGATTTCTTTTATTTGTCCATAAAAATATTGTTTTTCGACAAATTACAATTTTCTAATTTAGCCCCTTTTCTTGTGAGTTTTAGTGTCCCTTGTAAAAATTTACCAGTGAGTTTATAAACGTTAGTGTTACTGCATGATGTTTGAAACTTTGGAAACAGTAGAGCTGATAGAAGATAAAATTTTTTGAAAAAACGCACCAATTGTTGATAAGGTGCACGAAGTTTCGCGGGTTCGTTTTATGTTTCCAACTATAGAGAGGTTACTTCCTGCCAGCAAAATGACTATTTTCCGGAAATTTGTACCATTAACCAGAAAACAAAAGTTGAAGCCTCCACGTAGTAAATGTTTTTCTTCAGGGTCAACTGGTATGGTATCTGAATCATATTCAAGTCTATGAAAATTCTCAACGTTCTGTTTTCCAGGAGGAAAATATAGAGCAGTATTAATCAGATAACACTGCTTATCAGTTTTGATCTAAAATTTAAGGGCATGCAGATCGTTGTGATCGCAATATTGCACTTCAACAAAATCCAGGTCGTCCATGATGAAGATTCCTACGGCACCTCTCTTTCTGTTCTCTCAAAATTGAATAGCTTCTGATAATCTATCATTAAGAATTGTGACGTTTCGCAATAATTCTTATGCCAAGTTTCTGTCAGACACGAGGCTATAGGTTTAATTTTTAAAGTTTCTTAGCAGATCAAAGTTTTCTGAAGGGAACGTATGTTCTGCAGAATAATAGAATGCTTATTTAACATAATCTGTCTCTCTTAGTTTTTTTGAGAATAGAGAATTAAATCACGCAACTTACTTACAGCAACTGGCCGTTGGTTTGCTGTAATTGTGCGTACAAAGATGTCTTCAGGTTGCAGGTAGGCGTCACTGCTTTTCTTTTCTTCCATTTTCTCCTCCACTTAATTTTTTAAAATAAGTTTTTGGCTGTAAAAAAGGAAAGTGTTTTTCCGCATTAATTGCAAAAAAATGCAATACCTGACTTATTTCTCACATTCTTTGCTTTTGTCAGTCGCGTATTTTACGGCCAGGCAAAAAACGACCCACAAAAACAGAGAATAACTCAACTTTAAAAAATTTAAAGAAGAAAACAGAAAAAAACAGTGTTTGGTTTTTATAAGGCTTGGATTAAAAAACACCTTTAATGAGTTCTTTGAGCATTTTGTCCATCTTTGTCACGATACGAAATGTAAATTAAAGCATCAGCAGTCAAGTCACAAAGAAAGATTTGAACCTGGTCTCGAGTTTCATTTTCATTTTTTTTTTCATTTCTCATTATCAACAAATTGGTTTCTATTGGGTGGAGACGTGTTGTTCTCCTCGCAAGTCCGGCTTTTCTTTACTGCAACATTCTTCTCTTTTAATTGTTTTCAATTTGTCAAGATCCGCTAGCTCTTTAACACTCACAAATTTTGGTTTATTAACGCTGTTCCCAACCAGCACTGACACTACACAGTTGTGATTTTACACAACCCTGTCGCGTTTCTTTGATTAGTTGGCTCTAATGGCTTCAATCTCTGGAAAAGTTTCGTTGACAAAGATGTTTTTTTCTCTTGATGTTGTTGTTTTTCTTGCATCTTTTCAAATAAACGTTGTTTTCCTTATTGAAATATAGGAATTTACATATTACTGATGGCAATTGCATCACGTGTCTATTATTGGGCAGTATGTGCCATGCCTTCTGTTTTCAAACGAAAAATAAATTTTCAAATGACTGAAAAAATTCAGTGCTTCACATCGTTAATTTTTCTGTCTCATCGAAAGGTAGCTTTAATATGACATTGATTAGTTTCTTGTATAACGTTTTTGAGCATGCAGTCGGTCGTTCAACGTTTTTGTTAGCTTCTTAAGTCTATCATTTCTTCTGACTAATTTCGAAAAAAAATTTAACTTTTTTCCAAAACAAAAATTTTTTTGTTTACCTCACCTTCCGTGTATTCTCTACTCAAAACACCTGAAGAGCCTGAGTTGGCTTTTGCATCATCCATTGGATCCATCAAATATTGATAAAAGGCTAACAAAACGATGTTAGAAGTAACAAAAGAAACAATGTGAATGCAACGTTCTTATGCTTTATAATTGTGAATAATAAGGCACAGTTGCAGCGCAAAGAGTTTAAAACATTCTCGATGAAAGTCAAAGACTGCTTTCAATGCTCGCTTTTTATCTGTCTGCAAAAAAAGTAATTGAAAAAAGTGATAAATCATTCTAAAATGGATATAATCACAACAGGAAAAATAGTTTTTTGAAAAAAGACAATTGCCAGTTACTTAGAAATGCTTAAATGAGACAGATAAAACATTCACCAATTATTTTTTTGAAACCATCATTTTAATTTTTTTGACAATTTAATGTTGTTTTTAATGTTGTTTTTTTTTCTAGCCGGTTGAAAGAAAATAGCGGGCACCCAAAACAACAATTCATTCGAAAAAAGATTCTATAAGAATAAAAAGAAAAAAGATAGTTAAAAAGGAAAGAGGAATAAAATTCACTGCACTAACTCCAGATGAGAAAAACAGTTTTAAAAAATTCGAAAATTTATCAAAAATTTTGTTTTTTTCCCAAGTTTTGACAATCTAAACTTTTCAAGCTATTTTCAAGCTAGTTCATTGAGAATAACGCGCACCTAGAACAACAAATTGTTCGTAGAAATAAAGAAATATCGAAATTTAACCGATTTTTATAGATTTTTTTCATAATTCAGTCATGACGCTTTTACATAAAACAAAAACGAAAGGATGTTTTTGTTTTTTTTTTATTATTCACGAAAATAACAAGCAGTTAATTAGAGATGGGTATTTCAGATGTCTAACAGTTACTGAAAATATAAATTATCAAATGGAGCTCATGTTCAAGTCTCAAAAGTGATTTGAATGAAAGAAAGTTTTCGTCGCCAGAATAATTGCAAACGTGAATGGCTCTTTTTACTCTTTAATCTCATTGTGATTTGCGTTGTATTTGAAAAGAGACATAAACTTATCTAGCCCGTGAACAATTTCTTTAATCAATATAATATTGTTCGTTTAAGGAAAGTAATCGAATGCCAGTTCAAGCTCGTGATAAACGTAATCGAGTGTTAATAAGTTGCTAACATGATTTTTAATTTTAACTGTCGAGTAATATCAGCGAAACCTCGCGAAATATCCGCCAGAACTACAAGAAATTAGATTTTTGAAAAGCGTTCAATTTACTCAAATTATTCTCTCGAGTTTTTTCCAGAGCTCGATATATATAAAACAAAACATTTTATTGACTGAAATTAAAAAATGGAATTGCCATCGGTGTTGAAATACAATATCAGAAAATGGCAAATTTTACGGGAGGAAAATTCTTGGAGAGTCAAAGCAAAAATGCGATAGACTTATTGAACTCTTAATTAGTCTTATCAAACTATTACTGTTTTTTCAAGCTTATTTGTCGGCAAAAAAGGTGCTAAAATGGTCCGCTGTGACGCTTGCCCTAAATTCAGTGAGTTAACTAACTATTTTCAATGCAATGGCAATGGACGCAATCCGACAGGCATGGATCAGAGGGCCTCGGGACGTGGAAAGGTGATAAAAACCTGACAGATAAAAAACCGCCTATGATTCTGACAGCACCGATATTGACCATTCCTAGGCCAGATATGAAGAGTCAAGGCCAGACCGAATAGACTTTGGAAAACACCCTTGGCCAGACTGAAAAGATGCAACTCTAGTATGAGCCAAACTGAAGGCGCGACCGAACTACCAACTTGAGACGCCCGGACCCTTCTGTCCGCGATCCGATTCCGCCTGCACATGCCGGTCTTGGGACCCGGGCCTGATCTGGACAACGAAATAAGTTGGATACTGCAGTTTTTTTAATGCAAGAATGGTTCATGGCAGTTTTAGTATCCTTACTGCTATGATGAAGAAACAGCAAGTACTTAAAAATATTAAAACCCACTTAAAATCCGGATGATGATTTCAGGAAGTGAGGAATGTGTTCTCAAACCAACTGTTTTGGATTGGAGTGACAGATTGGAGGTCAGAGGGCTCCTGGTACAATCAGAGAGGTCAAAATATTACTCAACAACTGAGACCCTCTGAGCAGAATGCTGGGTAGAGTAGTCGTTTTTGTTTACTAACTATAGCTGTCGATCTGCTTCACTTTCAATCTAATAATAAAGTCCCTTTTTGAACATAATCTTTAAAAAATTAATGAAAAAAAAGCGTATCCTTTCCATTTGTCACCCCCCCCCCCCCCCCCCCCCCTCCGTACGTTACGCGCCCCCCGAGTTACAGAGCACGTGCCATTACATATTAAATCATTGTGTAAAAAATGGCACGTGCGTCTGGGGGGTGCAAATAATATGCACTCACTAAGCGGGGGGGGGGGGGCACAAACGGCAAAGATCCAAAATCAGTTATTGTGGAAAAACTTTCAAGAAAAAAATAATATGAAGAACCTGGTGAAGCCCGATTTCGATTCTTCCGAGAATCGTATAATTTGGTTAAAATATATCATTTTTTTAAGTTAAAGTTCATTAATTTTGAGAGGATTGCTGCCCAGGTACAGGGGTATCCCAGAGATCAGACACTTAAATTACACGGGAAGTTGGTAGCGAAGAGCTTTTTCATTACACAGACGAGCTCACGATTCAAAAACTGCCTATATTAATATGGTCATTATCAAGTTAAAGTCTGATAATGGGTGATTAGTGTCTGGTCATTAACCAGGATCTCAAACTGGCTAACAATAAGATGCTCAGTCCTAGCGCTGCCGTTAACTATTTTGTCACGCTTCAAAATGTTAAATATTTGCCAGGATCTGTTAAGAATGGTGACGTCTTAACAAATAGACGTACCAAAATGTAGAAATTTCAACGAATGTTTTTGTTTGAGAACTTGTACTGATTGTACTGAGAAAACACTGTACTGTTAAGTGTTCAATTAGCCTAAATTTGACATAGCCTAATGCTAGATTGTAATTTTTACATTTTTACCGCATCTGGCCATGCTTCGCGGGCCATGGCCATGCCTCAGCGACCCGTGGGACTTTATATGAATCTATCACAACCGAACGTGAGACCAGTTCCCCCCCCCCCCAGTATAATTTTGTTTTTTCGACTTGTGGCAATTTCTGAGCAATTTTACGTTAACGCGCATATCCTATTTTAAAACATGGAGAATTTGTTGAGCAATCAGCCAATCAGAAAACAATTTTCCCATTTTCTCTGTTGTGATTGGCCAGCAATAAAACTTCTATATTTTGGTACGTCTACCATTTTCACTAGCGCCGTTAAGAATGTCTATAGTCCAGTGAATCTAATTGGTGTCTTGTAAATTCAGTATTATCTTTATAGTGTTAGTGCCTTTATAATTCTGCCTAGATCGCTTATACAATTTTTCTCCTAAAATTTTATTTAACTCGGTGAATGCAAAGTAAGCCGCAGGAAAAGTAAGCCGACATTAAAGCAAGCCGAAAGTTATGTTATAGTTATGTAATCTATCGGAAATAATACACTGATACCCATTAAAATCAACACTGCGCATAGTATTAGTATGCATAATGTATTCGAATGCTCTAAAGAAACAAAAATACGTCAATTTTCAGACACCTAGTGGGTACGGGCCTCAGCAGACCGCTGTCCGTGGCCATGCTTCTCATCCGCTGTGGGATGTAATCCGGAAACCACCGGCCTGCCAGGGGCAACTTAAAATACCGGTATCTTAAAATTTTTCGGCTTACATTGCCTCATTTTCAAATTTCGACTCGCTTGCCTATCGGCTTGCTTGACGACCACCATGTAACTCATATAGAAGAAAGAAAAAAACAAAAGCAGAAAGATGTGATAAAACTCTGAAAAACGATCTTGCTATGAACATTTAAAACTTTTTACCAATTAACGAAAAACTTATAATTAGCTTTAGTTTTTAGAACCATATTAAGCTTTGCAAGACCTTAATTGATACGGTTTCACAATAACTAATACGGCTCTACTAAACTTGGCCGGAACTTAGTACAAGTTTGATATGAGACGTAAACGGAAACGTACTACGGCCGTGTCCAGTTTTCCAAGTTGGGGCAACCCGGGCTAGTTTGTAGTAGACCTATCGATTTCGATTAGGTCATTCTGAGAATTCGATCGTTATTTATTCTCAAAATCTCCAAAAAATTTACTCAATTTCGGGTGTTTAGATACGACGAGCATTATGTGATTGCAGATGAGCAGAATGGCAACATAAAAATTCATGATTATCCGGGAAATTCTGAATTCTTCTTTCCATGTCAGAAAGTTTTCTCTCAATTCACGCCGTGGATCGATGTCGCCATACTTGTGAACAGCTCTGATCAGTACACGGTGAAGCAGAAACGATCTTGTATACGTAGCAACATTGGGGAGCCAAGAGATTGTGTTGGTCCTCCAGAACGGCTCGAAACATTCTTTTGGGTCCGCGATTTGGTGACATACGACGAAGCCAAGCAGAACTGTACCAATAAAGGCGCCAAACTTTTTGACGAGCTCGATGGAACGACACCAATTCTGGAGTTTCTAGTCAAAGGCATGCTCCCTACGGAAAAGTTTTGGGTCGGGTTAAAAGACGATATAGTCGAAGGTGTTTGGATTACGGAGGAGGGTCAGCGAATGAATGACTACTTCAGTTTTGCACCCAGTGAGCCCAAACCTGACCCACCAAGAGAAGACTGCCTAATTTTGTATTATGTCTATCAACCTGGAGTCCCCCAGTCACTAAATGTCATGCATGATGCTCCTTGTAATTATTTGGTGGGTTTTGTGTGTCACCGAATAGACTGAAAGGGTTAAAAATTATAGTTTTGTACCCAGGTTGAGGTCCCAGACTCAAAGTCGAAACGTCCGGACCAAAATGAACGCACCAGGAGGCACCAAGATAATCTGGACATAGGTAGGTTTTTTGAACGCAGGAAAGTCTGGACATACCTATTTTCGGTCTAGAACCTCAGCCTGAGCAGCAAAGAAAGCGTTTTCAGAAATTGAATTTAAAAAAGTATATTTATAGCCATATTGACTGACTACTGATAACTTTATATGATAGAATTAATGATTCTAAGATGTACCTCAATATTTTATAGAGGTCTTAAAAATCCTTCAAACGTTTAATAAAAAATGATGTAAACCTATTCGAAATTCGACTGGATTTGCACTGTCGATTTGCATGAGGCATAAACAGTACAAAATACGTAAACTTCGTTAAAAGAAAAATCGAACATCAAAGCTTGAAGTTGGTATTCTGTAAATTTCAAGTTTATTGATGCATTTCTCATTATTAACAATTCAAAAGTTTTATGCATATAAAATTAAACAGAAGATATTGCCAACACAGCGTCTAAAAATATAAAATGAATTGATGCTGATGCCTAAAAATAACACTACTTTTTATTTATTAGAACAACAAGAAGGCTCTTATCATTCTGTGCGTGGCACAAAAAGTTCCCATATTCAAAGTTAACCGCCAAAAACGGATGCAATATTGGTCTATATTACGTTGCCAATGTCACAAAATTGAGTATATATATATGAGTATATGAGTCACAAAATTGAGTATATAATGACCTCTAAATGCTGCTGTGTCCTACATATCTCCCCTTCCTGAGTGTCGGAGACCCAAAACACCGCAAAAAAAGAATACCCACCAAAATTCGCAAAATACCCAGAATATCGTAGAATAACCACCAAAACTCGCAAAATATCCCGAATATCGTAAAATATCCACCAAAATACTACCCAGATCGTCCCACAGGTTGCCCACATCGTGCAATAACTCGTCCACATCGCCCAGTAGGTTGTCCACGTCGCCCAATAGTAAAATAAGCTAAAAAAAAACCTAAAATAACCAAAATTGTCAAAAAAAACGAAAAATAAGCAAAAATGGTAAGCAAATAAAGAAATAAAACAAATAAAGTGTTTTAATGTCAATAACTGGTTACTAAAAAGCAAAATATGCAGAATCGGGCCAATTTTTAGTCATGTAAGGTGACAAAATAATAGCGAAAATTGTTAAAATCGGCCAAATTTTGGGGAAATTTTGTTCTTTTCAGTAATAAACTTGCCTGAACGAATATTTAACTTTTGTAAATAACAGCAGCTATGATTTTTGACAATTCAAAGGAGAGTCAAGGGGACAAAAGTTTGATAACTAACCTAAAAAAATATAAATGGGGAGAATAATGTTGCAAACTGAATCTGCAAATTTAAATTAAAAGCTGCAATAATGTTAACAAAAAGGCAATGTTGTTCAATCAGTGCTCAATTTATCAGAATCTATGCGCACTTGCTTGACATTAAGAGGGCTTTTACGAGTTGAGCAGAGCCATGAGCCTTTTGGATGTGCTCTTAAGCCAAGACAATCTAAATGAAACCATTCAATGAGGCAATTTCTGTTACAACATTTGAGCCTTGCTCGATTGTATGGCTCATTGCAAAGACAATAGCGCTATTGTAAAGTTGATTGTGTCTCAACATTGTTGTTAATTTGGCTCTCTTTTGTAGAAATTTCTGGTTCATCGCTCTTTTTAACGGCTAAAGGCAATTTGCATGGTTTTAACCTTTGTATACTAACTGTTTGGATCAAACCATTCACTTTTATTTGGGCTGTGTTCAACTCATGATTGAAAGAGACTACTTCATGTGGACCTGAATATGGAGCTTCTAGTGGTTGTTTCACACGATCAATGCGTAGCCAAACATGAGAGCATTTAGAAAGTTCTTTTAGAATAAAGACATTGTTTTTGGAAGTTGATTTTGTTTTTCTCTCCGAAGTGAAAACTAAAAGGTCTAAATGACTTTGTAGCTGGCGAAAATACTGAAACGACATTTTTTCTAATTTACTGCTGACTATTGAGATTGGGATTAGAACATCAAGACCAGTGGTGAATGATAGTGAAGAGATTCCATTTTCGTCAGGTTTGATTCGAATTCCAAACAGAACAATAGGCAAGGCTCTGAGCCAATCGATTTTAGCCAAATTTAAAGCCTCTTTAAGTGTTCTATGAAATCTTTCTATCTGATCGTTTGATTGAGGATGATAAGCAGTTGTTCTTAGCCGACAAAAGCCAATAGTTTTTGCTAAGCATTCGAAGAGTTCACTTTCGAATTGAGAACCTCTGTCTGTTGTTAAGTACAAAGGCACGCCAAATCTAGAGAACCACGAATTTAGGAAGGCATCAATTATAACATCAGCTGTAGTTGATGATACAGGTTGTGCTTCCACCCATTTTGTCATTCTGTCTGTAAATGTTACAAGATACCTATGAGGAGAATCTGGAACTGCAGAAAGTGGTCCCACTATATCTAAATGTATATGGCTGAACCTGGTAATACCGTCATTAAACTGTATGTCCTAGGTTTTATATGTCTTGAGATCTTGTTTTGTTGGCATTGTAAAGATTCTTTGCACTAAATTTTGATATTTTGACCAGCTTTGGGTCATGTGAATCTGGCTGAAAATAGGAAAGCGACCATCCGGAGGTAAAATAGGTCGTGGAACGACATATTTATCACAGAGAAGTTTTTCTTTGCCAATATCAACTTCTTGTACTCCGTTCAAGTATTCATTAATCATCTGAGTACGAAAATCTTCTGATTCTCTTTTCGCTAATTCTGGCAAATCAAAAACGTCGATGTAGACGCTGGATACGATTTGGGATTGTTCTTTAGTATCAACTGATGGAGGACGAGATAAACAGTCGGCAACTATATTTTCCGAACCGGACAAATGGTGAATTTCGTCTATATATTCAGCTATAAAAGAAATCTGTCTGGCTCGTCGAGGACTGTGGTTATTGGACGCGCTAGTTCGACGAAAAGTGCAATCTATAGGTTTGTGGTCTGTGAAGACAACGGTTTTTCTGCCTTCTATGAGATAACAAAATTTAACAGTGGCAGCTTAAATTGCAAGCAATTCTTTGTCGAATGTGCTATAATTGCGTTCTGCTTGACTTAGGCGTCTGGAGAAAAACGCTAGTGGTCGATTTTTGTCTGAACTAGATACCTCATGAAGAGCTGCACCAATGGCTGTTTCTGACGCATCAGTTGTTAATGACAAGGTAGTATCTGGTGATAAATAGTGAAGAAGTACTGATTTGCTCAAGGCCTGTTTAAGTTTACAGAAAGATTCTGAAACCCGGTGAAACCAATCATAGGTGGGTTCAATGGTATGCAAAACCAAATTGTTTTTGTTTCTTCTTTTTCTCTTTATTGGTTGACTTTCATTAAGAAGTTGCTGTAAAGGCTCAATAATTTGTGCATATTGTAGAATATGCTTCCTGTAAAAAGAATACATTCCCATTATTCTTCGGAGCTCTTTGTAGTTTTTCAGTTCTTCTAAACCAATCAGACTTTCAATCTATGAAGCAAGTGGTTGGATTCCTTCAGATGAAATTTCAAATACTAAGAAACTGACAGTTGCTTGAAGCCATTTGCACTTGGTTAGGTTTACACGCAAGCCATATTCATTTAATCTTGTCAACAGGAGATCAAGTGTTTCAAGATGCGACTCAATATCAAAAACGTCGATGTAGACGCTGGATACGATTTGGGATTGTTCTTTAGTATCAACTGATGGAGGACGAGATAAACAGTCGGCAACTATATTTTCCGAACCGGACAAATGGTGAATTTCGTCTATATATTCAGCTATAAACGAAATCTGTCTGGCTTGTCGAGGACTGTGGTTATTGGACGCGCTAGTTCGACGAAAAGTGCAATCTATAGGTTTGTGGTCTGTGAAGACAACTGTTTTTCTGCCTTCTATGAGATAACGAAATTTAACAGTGGCAGCATAAATTTCAAGCAATTCTTTGTCGAATGTGCTATAATTGCGTTCTGCTTGACTTAGGCGTCTGGAGAAAAACGCTAGTGGTCGATTTTTGTCTGAACTAGATACCTCATGAAGATCTGCACCAATGGCTGTTTCTGACGCATCAGTTGTTAATGACAAGGTAGTATCTGGTGATAAATGGTGAAGAAGTACTGATTTGCTCAAGGCCTGTTTAAGTTTACTGAAAGATTCTGAAAGCCGGTGAAACCAATCATAGGTGGGTTCAATGGTATGCAAAACCAAATTGTTTTTGTTTCTTCTTTTTCTCTTTATTGGTTGACTTTCATTAAGAAGTTGCTGTAAAGGCTCAATAATTTGTGCATATTGTAGAATATGCTTCCTGTAAAAAGAATACATTCCCATTATTCTTCGGAGCTCTTTGTAGTTTTTTCAGTTCTTCTAAACCAATCAGACTTTCAAACTATGAAGCAAGTGGTTGGATTCCTTCAGATGAAATTTCAAATACTAAGAAACTGACAGTTGCTTGAAGCCATTTGCACTTGTTTAGGTTTACACGCAAGCCATATTCATTTAATCTTGTCAACAGGAGATCAAGTGTTTCAAGATGCGACTCAATATCAAAAACGTCGATGTAGACGCTGGATACGATTTGGGATTGTTCTTTAGTATCAACTGATGGAGGACGAGATAAACAGTCGGCAACTATATTTTCCGAACCCGACAAATGGTGAATTTCGTCTATAGATTCAGCTATAAAAGAAATCTGTCTGGCTCGTCGAGGACTGTGGTTATTGGACGCGCTAGTTCGACGAAAAGTGCAATCTATAGGTTTGTGGTCTGTGAAGACAACGGTTTTTCTGCCTTCTATGAGATAACAAAATTTAACAGTGGCAGCATAAATTGCAAGCAATTCTTTGTCGAATGTGCTATAATTGCGTTCTGCTTGACTTAGGCGTCTGGAGAAAAACGCTAGTGGTCGATTTTTGTCTGAACTAGATACCTCATGAAGAGCTGCACCAATGGCTGTTTCTGACGCATCAGTTGTTAATGACAAGGTAGTATCTGGTGATAAATAGTGAAGAAGTACTGATTTGCTCAAGGCCTGTTTAAGTTTACAGAAAGATTCTGAAACCCGGTGAAACCAATCATAGGTGGGTTCAATGGTATGCAAAACCAAATTGTTTTTGTTTCTTCTTTTTCTCTTTATTGGTTGACTTTCATTAAGAAGTTGCTGTAAAGGCTCAATAATTTGTGCATATTGTAGAATATGCTTCCTGTAAAAAGAATACATTCCCATTATTCTTCGGAGCTCTTTGTAGTTTTTCAGTTCTTCTAAACCAATCAGACTTTCAATCTATGAAGCAAGTGGTTGGATTCCTTCAGATGAAATTTCAAATACTAAGAAACTGACAGTTGCTTGAAGCCATTTGCACTTGGTTAGGTTTACACGCAAGCCATATTCATTTAATCTTGTCAACAGGAGATCAAGTGTTTCAAGATGCGACTCAATATCAAAAACGTCGATGTAGACGCTGGATACGATTTGGGATTGTTCTTTAGTATCAACTGATGGAGGACGAGATAAACAGTCGGCAACTATATTTTCCGAACCGGACAAATGGTGAATTTCGTCTATATATTCAGCTATAAACGAAATCTGTCTGGCTTGTCGAGGACTGTGGTTATTGGACGCGCTAGTTCGACGAAAAGTGAAATCTATAGGTTTGTGGTCTGTGAAGACAACGGTTTTTCTGCCTTCTATGAGATAACGAAATTTAACAGTGGCAGCATAAATTTCAAGCAATTCTTTGTCGAATGTGCTATAATTGCGTTCTGCTTGACTTAGGCGTCTGGAGAAAAACGCTAGTGGTCGATTTTTGTCTGAACTAGATACCTCATGAAGAGCTGCACCAATGGCTGTTTCTGACGCATCAGTTGTTAATGACAAGGTAGTATCTGGTGATAAATGGTGAAGAAGTACTGATTTGCTCAAGGCCTGTTTAAGTTTACTGAAAGATTCTGAAAGCCGGTGAAACCAATCATAGGTGGGTTCAATGGTATGCAAAACCAAATTGTTTTTGTTTCTTCTTTTTCTCTTTATTGGTTGACTTTCATTAAGAAGTTGCTGTAAAGGCTCAATAATTTGTGCATATTGTAGAATATGCTTCCTGTAAAAAGAATACATTCCCATTATTCTTCGGAGCTCTTTGTAGTTTTTTCAGTTCTTCTAAACCAATCAGACTTTCAAACTATGAAGCAAGTGGTTGGATTCCTTCAGATGAAATTTCAAATACTAAGAAACTGACAGTTGCTTGAAGCCATTTGCACTTGTTTAGGTTTACACGCAAGCCATATTCATTTAATCTTGTCAACAGGAGATCAAGTGTTTCAAGATGCGACTCAATATCAAAAACGTCGATGTAGACGCTGGATACGATTTGGGATTGTTCTTTAGTATCAACTGATGGAGGACGAGATAAACAGTCGGCAACTATATTTTCCGAACCGGACAAATGGTGAATTTCGTCTATAGATTCAGCTATAAAAGAAATCTGTCTGGCTCGTCGAGGACTGTGGTTATTGGACGCGCTAGTTCGACGAAAAGTGCAATCTATAGGTTTGTGGTCTGTGAAGACAACGGTTTTTCTGCCTTCTATGAGATAACAAAATTTAACAGTGGCAGCATAAATTGCAAGCAATTCTTTGTCGAATGTGCTATAATTGCGTTCTGCTTGACTTAGGCGTCTGGAGAAAAACGCTAGTGGTCGATTTTTGTCTGAACTAGATACCTCATGAAGAGCTGCACCAATGGCTGTTTCTGACGCATCAGTTGTTAATGACAAGGTAGTATCTGGTGATAAATAGTGAAGAAGTACTGATTTGCTCAAGGCCTGTTTAAGTTTACAGAAAGATTCTGAAACCCGGTGAAACCAATCATAGGTGGGTTCAATGGTATGCAAAACCAAATTGTTTTTGTTTCTTCTTTTTCTCTTTATTGGTTGACTTTCATTAAGAGGTTGCTGTAAAGGCTCAATAATTTGTGCATATTGTAGAATATGCTTCCTGTAAAAAGAATACATTCCCATTATTCTTCGGAGCTCTTTGTAGTTTTTCAGTTCTTCTAAACCAATCAGACTTTCAATCTATGAAGCAAGTGGTTGGATTCCTTCAGATGAAATTTCAAATACTAAGAAACTGACAGTTGCTTGAAGCCATTTGCACTTGGTTAGGTTTACACGCAAGCCATATTCATTTAATCTTGTCAACAGGAGATCAAGTGTTTCAAGATGCGACTCAATATCAAAAACGTCGATGTAGACGCTGGATACGATTTGGGATTGTTCTTTACTATCAACTGATGGAGGACGAGATAAACAGTCGGCAACTATATTTTCCGAACCGGACAAATGGTGAATTTCGTCTATATATTCAGCTATAAAAGAAATCTGTCTTGCATGTCGAGGACTGTGGTTATTGGACGCGCTAGTTCGATGAAAAGTGCAATCTATAGGTTTGTGGTCTGTGAAGACAACGGTTTTTCTGCCTTCTATGAGATAACGAAATTTAACAGTGGCAGCATAAATTGCAAGCAATTCTTTGTCGAATGTGCTATAATTGCGTTCTGCTTGACTTAGGCGTCTGGAGAAAAACGCTAGTGGTCGATTTTTGTCTGAACTAGATACCTCATGAAGAGCTGCACCAATGGCTGTTTCTGACGCATCAGTTGTTAATGACAAGGTAGTATCTGGTGATAAATGGTGAAGAAGTACTGATTTGCTCAAGGCCTGTTTAAGTTTACTGAAAGATTCTGAAAGCCGGTGAAACCAATCATAGGTGGGTTCAATGGTATGCAAAACCAAATTGTTTTTGTTTCTTCTTTTTCTCTTTATTGGTTGACTTTCATTAAGAAGTTGCTGTAAAGGCTCAATAATTTGTGCATATTGTAGAATATGCTTCCTGTAAAAAGGATACATTCCCATTATTCTTCGGAGCTCTTTGTAGTTTTTTCAGTTCTTCTAAACCAATCAGACTTTCAATCTATGAAGCAAGTGGTTGGATTCCTTCAGATGAAATTTCAAATCCTAAGAAATTGACAGTTGCTTGAAGCCATTTGCACTTGGTTAGGTTTACACGCAAGCCATATTCATTTAATCTTGTCAACAGGAGATCAAGTGTTTCAAGATGAGACTCAATATCAGAGGATGCAACCAACGCGTCGTCTGAGAACACAAATACATCTTTTATATTCTGAACAACTTCGTGAATGAATCTTTGAAATGTTTTCCCGGCATTTTTGAGACCAAATGGCATTCTGATAAATTCGAACAAACCAAAAGGTGTAGTTACGGCTGTGTTTCCTATGTTATCCGAGTGAATTGGTATCTGATGGTATGATTTGAACAAGTCAAGTTTGCTGAAAGTTGTTCTGCCATTAAGTTCAACCATTGAAAGTTGAGGCATTGGATAACTGTCTCTGACAGTTATGTGATTTACAGATCTACAGTCACCGCAGGGTCTCCAATCGCCAATTTCTTTCTTCGGAACCATATGCAAAGGTGAGGAGTAAGGACTCTTGGATGGTCGTATTATACCAAGCCGTTGCATTTCATCAAAAGCATATCTGCCAATTTTTAGTTTTTCTGGTGTCAACTGTCTTGGTTTAGAGAAAACTGGTTTCCCGGATGTTTCAATTCTGTGGACTGTTTTATGTTTTGCTTCGCCGCCAAAATTAACGTCACCAAAAACATCAGAACATTTTTCCATAATCGTCTATCATTTTTAATTGAAGAAAAGTCATTTTTAACAACCTGGACTGATAAGTGGCTGTTGTCAACTGGTCTTAAAGATTGTCTCGTAGAAAGACCTGTTAAGTTGTCAATTAAGGTGAGGTTATCACAAATAACTGTTATTTTGAATTCATTCAGAAAGTCTAAGCCGAGAATATTGTCTTTGACATCTGCTACAAAGAATGTGAAAGGAAATGTTCGTCGCAAAGAGGGAATTGAAATTGATAATGACATTCTGCCAAAAATTTTAATTGCATCTCCATTGACTGTTCTAAGTTTTGTTACAGTAGGAGTTTGTTTTAATAAAACTTGGCATAATTATTGAAGTCATTGAACCAGCGTCTGCTATGAAATCAATGGAACTGTCTCCTAATTAGAACTGTCTCCTAATAGAACGATAAAATTGTCTATGCCCATTGGAAGATTGATTGCAACGTCTTCGGGAATTGCAGCAAGTATGTGATGAAATTTTGTTTCATCATTTGTTATTCCGGCAAGGACAAATTGAGATTCCATTTGACGGAACCATACTCCAGGATTTGACCTGTAGAAAACAGGACGTTTCACAGAAACTCTTCCAACGTAGCCTCCTGAAGCTATATGTTGTTGAGCGAGCAATATATTTGGATCAATTGCTCCAGCTAGAGTCTGGGATCCTGATGGAAATTGTCCCCCATACCTGTATCTACCGAACCTCCAGCGTCACCCGAACCTGTACCTATACCTGTACCCGCCATACCAATACCTGTTGTTACCATACCCGAACCTGTACCTACCAAACCCTGACCATTACCTACCAAACTTTGACCTGTACCTACTGAACCCGAACCTACCGTACCGAAACCCCCCAAACCTGTACCTACCGGGCTACCCCTTGAACCATCCATCGCCGTAAAACCGGTAATGGGAAAAAAATAACGGGGCCCCGGAAAGGAAACAAAATTAAGAAGTCGAGCAAAGATAAAGTTCGACTCGAGTTTTTTTTGTAACATAACGATTAAGTTTGATTTTGATTATCGTGAGGTAAAAATAGGTAGTTAGCTTCCGTATTAGGCATATGTTAATAGTTAAGGGTCACCATTGTAGGAGTAGGGGAATCCTAACTTATTATCTAAATACGCCTTTCCCTTTAAAACATTAGGTATATATTTTTTACTGTAATGGAAGCATATCGAGAAATCAACTGTAATATAGACAATCAACAAAGCTTATGAAGCTAAAACGTGGTTACATACAAGTCATGACTTCTACATTTCCGATTTCATTTTGAACGCTTTGACTTTTCCTTATATGATTATACTTGGTATAATGACCTCTAAATGCTGCTGTGTCCTACATATCTCCCCTTCCTGAGTGTCGGAGACCCAAAACACCGCAAAAAAAGAATACCCACCAAAATTCGCAAAATACCCAGAATATCGTAGAATAACCACCAAAACTCGCAAAATATCCCGAATATCGTAAAATATCCACCAAAATACTACCCAGATCGTCCCATAGGTTGCCCACATCGTGCAATAACTCGTCCACATCGCCCAGTAGGTTGTCCACGTCGCCCAATAGTAAAATAAACTAAAAAACCTAAAATAACCAATATTGTCAAAAAAAACGAAAAATAAGCAAAAATGGTAAGCAAATAAAGAAATAAAACAAATAAAGTGTTTATATATATATTATATATATATATATATATATATATATATATATATATATATATAGTGATTGGCTCAACTTTTAGTGTTTTTCTGCATCATACCTGAAATCTGTGTTTAACTCTGTCTGAAATGAGAAGTGAACAAATTTTGATTTTTCAGAAAAATCAAAAACTGTGGAGCAATATTCATTTTCGAATTAAATATTAAATATACCTTTTTTCCGTCACAGCAACGCAGCCCATTTAGGCTCCATTTTTTCCCATTGATGATTTTGACAGCGATTCGTCAATTGAACCTCTTTCTGATTTCAAATTTGACATTTTCAAAATTGAAAGTTTGGATATTTTCCGTTTGTGCCCCCCAGCTCAGTGAGCGCATATGATTTGCACTCCCCAGACGCACAATTGACTCTCAATTGAACATTAATTGTCGGCGAAAAACAAAAAAGAGATGCGATCTAACAGTCGTCGTACTCTGACTGTTAATATAAAACAAAGCAATCTATAGAATTAGTTTATTTTTTGTTAGATATGAAACGATATATTCTGATTAACAATTACGAAACTGAAAACTCTGCGACAATGCTACAAGCAATAGAAAAAATTAGTAAATCCGATGTGAAACAGTACTTGAAGTTTATGGTGTTCACTACATTAGATGTTAATAACTCAAAATATTGACTTGTTGTTGAAAAGTAGACCAGCTAGGAGCCAAAAGAGACATTGAGGCGAACAATTTTACCAAAAAGGTTAGGGAAGATTACAATTTTTAACAAAAATATCGTCAAAATAGAACCAAAACTTGAAAAGTTTGAATTAGTTGATCTGAGCACCTGTAATTTTAAGATAAGACTGTTAAAAAAGTGCGGAGAAATGAAATCACAGATCTGCAAATAACTAGGATCGGATGCCTGAAATGTATATATATGCATTGAGTAAAAACCATCTTGACTATCAAGGAGAGTTGATGCCTTTTACCGTTTCGAGCCCATAGAAAGAAACACCCTTACACGCATATCTTGCAAGAGTCTTGTACCAGATTGTATAATCTTACAAGAGTCTTGCAAGATTCTTACAAGATCTTACAAGATAGGCGTTAAATGCACTAATAACAAGAAGGCTTATACACGCTTATCTTGTAAGATCTTACAAGATGTCTTACAAGATAAGCGTGCAGATGCAAGATCTTACAAGATAAGCGTGTGGTTGCAAGATCTTACAAGATAAGCGCTTTTTGCAAGATTCTTACAAGATCTTACAAGATAGGCGTGTAAGCTCGACTAGGGCAGTAACTCATTTTTTCACTTTGACCCAAATCCTAGTTGTTTGTTTTATTGTAGTTTATTTCTCTCATCTTGTTGTGTTTCTTCAGGGACTTAATACGTTCTGACTACTGCAGCTGGTTTCAAAAATGGATTAGATAGGTTTTGGACTACGAAATTCGTGAGCGAGATATGAAAATGCAAGAAAACTGGCTCTATAGAACACATACAAAATACATAAGGCGATAATATTAAATTTGGTTGGATTTCATTTTGAAAAGTTGAATTCTTTCATTTAGATTTCTTTAATAAGCAATCTCTTTAAGTATGGAGAGAGAAAATCTACCACAGAGTGCAACCAGATTAGAGAAACCAAAAAATGCGTTAAATGCTGAAAAAGGGCAAAAAAGGAACAAAACTCTGTAACGAAATTTCATTAAAACAGGGCCGAACTATTACTGAAGGAAAAATCTGAGTAACATAGTTGTTTGATGGAATTTTTGGCAACCGAAAACTACATACGCTTCTCACACTGCGCTTCTCCCAAAAACATTTATCGACGGTAAACAAAACAACGAAAAAATCGGTAAAGCCAAAAAAAGAAGATTACTGGCAAAAATATAAATTTCACTAAATTTTACGATCAAAACTTGCGTTAAAGATAGTAAAAACGTAACATTAAATAATAAATGTTACTTTTAATTTATCTACTTTGCGTACATAATGACCAACAGGTGTAAAGTGGGATTAAAATATCTTTAATTTTTGTTGAGTAGGAATTCGTGAAGTCAAAGAAAGTTCGAACACAACTGATTCCATACCTAATATTAATTTTCATCGACAAAAACGTGTGAACCTTTGAAGAAATGCAGCGGACCATCCATTTTTCGGATTTACACAAAACAGTTGAATAGAAAATACAGATTTGAACAAAATTTAGGATCTTGAAGTTGAAGTTAGAAGTACTTCATACAAATGAAATATTTTTCGGCCAGTTTCCTGTTATTCTTTTGTGGAACAAACTTTTCTAACGTCACAATCATGACTTTCATAAACTTTGATTTCAGTTTACTTCGAAACTGTTTGCAAAATCTCAATAAACAAAAAATATGGATAGGTGGAGAAAAAGAATCCAAAGATAATGGTCAAAACGATTGACGAACGAGCTCCCTAAAAATTCAAAATTTTCAGGAAAAACGGCGTTTGAAAAATAACAAATGTTCGACTCCTCAAAAAGCATCAACTTTCCCCGAATGATCACAATATTATTGTCACCGCAACATTCCTCTCACTGAAAGCTAACCAGTTTTTAAATTAAGCACAAAACCGTGAACACCAGCAGTCGATGAAGAGCAGTTTCTTCGGCGCTAGTCGGCTGTCTTTACTTAATATTCAGTGTTTGGACAAAAAACTAGGTGGTTGAACAACAGTGGTCAGACAAAGAATTGACTTGTCAAAATGTCTTGCAATGACAAACAGACTGCAGTCAAACTGACATGAATATTATTGGTGAAAATCATTGGCGTCTCTTTTTTGTTACTGTGACCTAGACACTCAACACTTTTTCGATCTCTCTTTTCGTTGTATCCCAGGCCAATTTTTGCTTCAGAAACAAACAATTTAAAAATTTCCATGTTTTGTAAATGTTATACGTTTGCAGTTAATCCTTGATTATTAGAGTAAAACTCATGAAAAATGTTGCATAGCATGTTAATGGAATGGCAAAAATTATTTTCAATCAATAAAAAACCCAATCATCCTTTTTGGTAAATAATGAATTCACTTAAAATTCAGTTTTTTGTTCTGAAATTCGTTTTGAGATTGTGATTCGCTTCATAGTTGATCTCATTCGGAGCATACATGAATCAAACTTTTTCGATCGGCTCTTGGAGAAATGCTTGCTCTCATTCCTCTGAGAGATATAGGGCAATCAATTTAGAAAAATCTGAAATCGTTTTCGAAAGCACCCAATTTGGGCAAATAAAGGAGGCAATACTTGTTGACGCTTCCTTTTTCGTCTGAGAGCAACATTCTTATTTAATTTTTATCCCAATCAGTGATTGAATGAACTATATTCTCAACTAATTTCTTTGGTTCAGTCAAAATTTGCCGATCAATTGGTGCAAAAAGTTAAATGAGTATTATCATTAGAATACTCATCGAGTGCAGAAGTTATCAATTGCTGGATTTTCAGTCACGCATATTTTGAAGATTTATCTAAACTTATTGTTTTGCGAACATTTGTCTCACTTCCACAGTTTAGATTGCATTTCGGAGAAACTTTGATCAAAAATGGTTTGTTTTACAAAAATAATCAAACTGTCAGCAATCACTAGAAGAAAACTAGCTTCTACTATTCAGAAATTGCTCAAGAGTTTTTTTGAAATGACTAATTCACATAAATTCGAGCCAATTTTCCTCAACAGAAAACCTCCGATACAGGTTTTGCCATAGATTTCTAGACAAATGAAAATCAAATTTGAGCTTCAACCGTAATGTACATTTTTAGAAAAAGTGAGTTTCTAAGTTTTCTGAAAATCTGGCAATCATTAAAATTTTGATGAATCTTAGGTAATTTTTTCGGACTGCTTGCTTTTCTATATTTTTAAAATTGTCGTTATTTTTAATATTTTAGAGAAAACTAAATCTGGAACTCAAGTTATCACATTATAATGTTCATTTTGTTCTTCCTTTGAGAGCATCAAAGTCCGATAAAGACAGAAAAAAGATCTTAAAACTAATTTGAGGTTGATATCATCGGTTAAAATAAGTTTTTGAATCAGAAATCAAACTTTTGAAACAGTCACGACCTCTTCTACACAAATTGGTGAAAGCAATACATAATTTTATTTGATGTTTACAAAAATTATCTGGTACATTGGGGCTAGAAAAAAATTTAACGTCTCTTAATGCGACACTTTTAATGTTAAAGCTCGAGTTTTTGAATCAGAAAGCAAACTTTTGAAACTGTCGCAACCTATTGTATAGAAATTGATGAAAACCGTACATAATTTTATTTGACGTTTACAAAAAAACATGTATCTTGCGGCTAGAAAAAATTGTCTCTTTATGCAACACTTTTAATGTTAATGCTCAAAAACGCTGAAAAGGAGAAAACTGAAAGCTCTGACAACCGTCTATCATTTGATCAAAATTGTGAAATTTTGTTGTCTGAAAAATTCTCTGAGATCCCGTTTACACTACTTATGCCATCCGCAATTCTAGAGTGTTTTAAGTACATTAAATAAAAACATGTGTGCCTACAAATTGGCATCAAGCACGAGAACTCAAGCAAAACATTGAACCTCTGCAAATGTTAATATCGAAAATTACAAGTTACAAGTTTTAACTTCACTTACAGTTGAAGCCGACTAATGTGGAAAGGATTGCTTGCGAATGACTACTGGGAACTCTTAGCTAATGCAGCTTGCTGAAAAAAATCTGAAATTGTTTTCGAAGGCACCTAATTTGGGCAAATAAGTGCGGCAATACTTGTTGATGCTTCCTTTTTTGTCTGAGAGTAATTTTTTTGTTTTATCCCAATTTTTTGGTGAATGAATTAAATGCTCAACTATTTTCTTTGTATCAGTCAAAATTTGCCGATCAATTTAAACAAAAATTGTCTCACTTCAACAGTTTCGATTGCATTTTGGAGGAACTTTTATCAAAGTGGTTTGCTTTACAAAAAACAATCAAACTGTCCGCAATCACGAGAGGAAAACTAGTTTCTACTGTTCAGTAATTGCTGAATAGTTTTTTAACTGAGTAATTAACCCAAAAATTTGAGCTAATTTCCGTCAACATAAAACTTCCAATGCAGGTTTTGCCATAGACCTCTAGACAAAAGAAAATCAAATCTGAGCTTCAACCATAATGTACATTTTTAGAAAAAGTGAATTTCTAAGTTTTCTGCAAATCTGGCAATCACTAAATTTTTTATGAATCTTGCGTGAATTTTTCATAAAAATAAAGACAAAAAAGACCTTTATGCTAATTTGAAGTTGAGATCATTGGGTAAAAAATTGTTGAATCAGAAAACAAATTTTTGAAACAGTCACGAACTCCTCTATAGAAATTGGTTAAAGCCGTATATATCGTAGATACAAAATTTATCATGGACCTTGCGGCTAGAAAAATTTTATTGTCTCTTAATGCAACACTTTTAATGTTAATGCTCAAAAATGCAGGAGAGAACTGAAAGCTTGACAATCGTCTATCATTTGAACAAAATTGTGAAATTTTGTTTTAAAAATTATCTCAGATCGCGTTTCCACAACTTATGCAATCCGCAATTTTAGAGTGTTTTAAGTACTTTAAATAAAGTGTGTGCCTACAAATTGGCAGCATGCACAATAACTCAAGAAAAACATTGACCATCTACAAAAGTAGCTTTCGAAAACTATAAGTTACAAGTTTTAACTTTATTTGCAGTTGTAACCGACTAATGTCGGACAGATTCGAACGACTAGTGCGAACTCTAACCTATTGCAGCTTTATTCAACTCGGGGGGTGGGTAACCGAAATCTCTGAGGCTACTAGGGCTTCGAATGACATCATTAAAGGTTATTATATATACTTGTCACTAAATAATAAAGTAGAAAAATACACCAATTTCGGCGCACTTTTCGTTTGACGTGTAGTAGTGAACTGCCGTCACTTGACTGCAGTTGTCTAAAAATTTGAATGCGAGAGAAAATTACATCACCAAAAAGTCAAGGGCACAAGAGTCACTGAAAACGTCAAGTCGGTCAAGCAAAAATTTTGCAAAAAAGACCAACACGTTTACTATTATTACTTCAAACTTGGGGTGCAAATAATCAATTCTAGCAATTCTAAATTTTCATATGGAAACATTGTCTGAAATAAGTTTTTCAATCAATTACCAAAAAATTGACTATACGTCATAAAAATACTTTGGTCAATTGAACGTAATGCAAATTTCTCTGTGCACAGATCGATTTGTGAAACACAGCGGATTCAAGTTTTTCCGTTATTTGATATTTTCGTAGCAATAACAAACATGTGAAGTTCATCTGTGCTTTATATTTGGCTTTCTTTGAATTTTAAAAGTCTAAAACAAATTTAAAAAGGTGGAAGAGTCTTGCAATTAATAAACATAACCGACTAACGTCGAGCGAACTGCTCTCAAACGACTGGCGAGCGGTTGGCTTTGTCAGTAGCTAGGCATGGTTTAGTAAGGCTAGCTTTAGCTTGATTCGACTCTGCAACTTGGTTTTCTAGCCTTGTTAGTAAATAAATCAAACAAAAAAACTGATATTTTTTAAAAAATTGCAAAACAGTACAAAATTTGAAAGTTTCCAGATTTCGCAGTAAAAAATGCTCCAAACCATTGTCTGTCTCTGGATTTCTGTCAGGAAACGCATCTGCAAGACATCGTTGGCAAACTTCGTAGGCCAGTAATGATCGTTAAACTCAGAAAAGGACAAAAATATTCAAAAATTTTGAAAATAGCAAATTTTAACAAAATCTTGCTAAAATTCGAGATATTAGAATCCTCAAAATCTCCAAAATCTTCAGAATCTTCATTGTCTCAAGAGACTATCCACTAACCCTATTTTAAGCTTTAAATATTTTCACTGGCTCATAAAGATTGATAAAATTGGAACATGATTATTTTGAGAAAATTTGAAAAAGTAAATTTTATCGAAAAATCGCTAAAGCTGGAGTCATTAAAAAATTGATAACACTTCGATTAACTCCAGATACTATACGACAGCTTATCATCAAACCTTGGACGAGGGCCCCGGGGCACGAAAAAAATATTGCTTGAATTTGTGATGTTAAAATCTTGAAAGACATTCTATTACATCTAGAAAAACTATACAGTAACCTTCTATCCAACCCTAAAAGAGGTTCCCCTGCTCTTGAGACTGGAGAAACCTAAAAAATGATAAACAATTTCACAAAACTTGAAAATTGCAAAAAAAAATTACAAACTTCGTTTGAGAGCGATTAAAAATTTGGCTCAAGTAAAAAAAATGTTGTCAATTTGATTTGGAAGAAAGTATTCACTGTTTTTTGAAAAACTATTTTCTGCACGAAAATTTTTATTTAGGTTATTCGTATAATTCTCAAGTATTTTTTGAAAATATCAAAAAGCATCCATCTAGTTCCAGCGCCCCCACATAGTGCGGTCAAAACAAATCAGAACCTTTGCTTAGAAACCATCAAAGAGAAACAACACGTCATGTCGAACGGTATTTTCATATTTGAAAACACTAACGAATTGAGTTTTTGCTAAAATGATTGCTCTAACCATAACGGAGTGGTTGGTAAACAAGTGCATCAAGACATTGAAGATATTGCTTCAAATATAGTAAAACAAACTCAACTAAGAATAGTGACGCAACCAAATAACCCCAGATTAATTTGAAAGCTGAATGAAGGCTGACTGAAAAAAAAAATGCAAATTTTGCAAATGGAAAAAATTGGGTTACACTATTGCAAAAAGTTTGCTTAATTGAAAGGGTGTGGGGCGAACACGATTGGAGGGTCGAGTGTGCTGGGATACGGTGGAACAATGTGCAGGGAGTGGGTGAAGGTATAGTGTGTGCCTAATGTGGGGGGGGGGGGGGAATGGGGTCTGCGCAGTGTGAGCAGGGGACGACGTGCGTATGTAGGGGGCCGGGCTGGGGGGTTCAGACATTTTGAGAACCGCTCTGCACACCACGAATTTACGTCTCCAACACAGTTTGTTTGAAATTCTTTAAGACTGTAATAAGCCAAAAGACGAAAAAAAGTCTAGTGCTCTTCGAGCGTTTCCTATTTATCCCGTTTTTGAGGACAAAATGTCAAAAGTGTCCGACTAAATCTATCAAGCAAAATAATTGCATCGAAAAGACCGGAGGACTGATATAATTGCTAAACTTTGTTTAAAAGCAGTTAAACATAGCCAACTACTGCTGCAAAAACTGCTATCCACCAACTACTGGGGTCTAGGTTCTTTTTAAACGTGCTTCTGTCAAAGGGGGTTAGCTTGAGGGGCGGGCAATACGTTCACAAAAGAACGTCAAAAAGCGTTAGCTGAGGTTATTATAGATCAGAATAGCCGTTCACACTTATGAACTTTAGCGAAAAATTAGATCACGAATAACTCCAAAAGACAAGGTCGTTGAAGTCACTTGAAGTCAAAGGGTTAGCACGTTTGCATAAGACAACTAATTGCTTCGTTCGA
The DNA here is from genome assembly GCF_964194025.1 of Convolutriloba macropyga. Taxonomy (NCBI): domain Eukaryota; kingdom Metazoa; phylum Xenacoelomorpha; order Acoela; family Convolutidae; genus Convolutriloba; species Convolutriloba macropyga. The sequence goes on along the minus strand of NW_027453305.1, from coordinate 19,463 downwards.
GACCGATTAAAAAAAGTAGTCTTAATTGTATAAAGCAGATAAATTAGTATTATCCCAAGTGGCCAAATCTTCAAAAAACGGTATAAAAGCAAAGTCCATATTCGTTGATTTTTTTGTCCATTTTTGATGTCCTTCCATAGCCATAATTTGTCCTATTGGCGGCGGGGATCTTTTCAACAATTATCCCCATACCTCTCATGCGCTGTGATTTAACCCGGAAACCGCGGGTCGGTTATTGCGGCGAAACCACGACGCGCGCCCACCAACACGCCAGTTGGAAATTCGCTCTTTCTATTCCAATTCGGCTGGTTGCCATAGCATGGCGTATATTATTCTATTCAGTTTAGCATAGCATACGCATGCGTGGAAAGTTATTAGTTGTCTGATTGTTTAATAAATCGCTCGCTTTAATTCTATTCAAGAAAAGCCACCCCACCTCTTTGCAAGGGGGTGGGCAATTGTTGAAAAGATCCAGCGGCGGTTCAAATTATTCCATCAAATGAGCTTTCAAGACCTCCGGGAATCAGAAAGATCAATACTTCAATTACAGCAAAAATTGCAGCGAAAACTTGATCTCAGACATCCGTAAGCAATGTACAAACCTATTAGGGACAAAATCATAGAACATGATTGGCAGATTGCCTGAAAATAGCCGCAATAGCTTCCTAGATCTGCAGTCTCAAAAACCAACAGTAAAAAAGACAGACCAAAAAATTAGTCTTTTAATTGAAGGCTGAGATATTATATTTTGATAAAAATCTGCATAAGTTATTGCTGCCTCTATTAGCAGATCTCAAATAACCTTCATTTAGAGTGACAAACACCCATTTGACCTTATCTCTTTGAATTAAAGTAAAAGTCAATTTCAAAGTGAGGAAGCCATTTTTGAGAGTGAGGTAAGTCACGTATGACCAAAAATTTAATCACGCGAATCAACAGAAAAAACTCGCTCCACTAAGAGCGAAAAATGACGTCATGCACGCACTTTAGTTGAATTTGCATGAAAGAAAGAACAAAAAGCAGATTTGAAGTCGTTGTGACGTCATGGTCGTAACAAAAATCTTGACAAGGAAATAAAAAACATGGCAGGACAAGTCCTGACGTACAGTTCAAAGAATTTTCATTAACAAAACAGAAAAACAAGACCTAGAACGGACTATGAGTGAATTCGAAAAACAATTTCTGAAAAAAATCAGATGAAAAACAAAAAAAAACAGAAAATCAATGTCAAAATGCCGCTATCTATAACAAAAAACCACTAGCGAAAAAGGTAAATTGATTTTAACAAAAAACTATGCCTACAAATGAGCTATGAATGGATTGGGGAAAACCATTTACAAAAAACCGATACAAATAATTGAAAAAAGTAAAAACCGAAGTGAAATTGCGCGTGTGAACAAAAAAACCACTAGCGATAAAGCGAATTTTTGTCCAAACACCGTTTTCCCTCTACTTTATAATTAGAGCAAAAAAATTCACGCCACAAAACCAATCGCTTTTTCGCTCCATTTCCTGTTTCGGCGTGACCAAAATCTTTACTCCAATTTGACTTCAAAAATCATGAAAATGAGAACAGATCTTAAAAAAAGCCAGCGCTCCAATACAATTCAAATTCTTTGAATTGTAAAATACCAAGAGAAGGCCCCTAATAGCCCCAGCTATCACTGTGCGGTTATTTAAAAAAGCAAATATTTTAAAGAAACCACAGAAGCAGTAAAAATATATTTATGAGTAGAGCATTTCTACAAAACAAACTAAATCGTTAATTTAACTCTGTACAAATTTTAGAATGACGTACATAGAATAAGGAATTCAAACAATTTGGTAGCATTGCCAGTAGGAGACGACGACGCATATCACATGATAACAACATCCACTTAAGCAGATCTATTTTACAAGCAGTTGTGTGACAACGAACGAACACATTAGGAACTGTTTTCAAACCCCCTCCCAGAGCACCATCTAAGTTTCTTACTGTCATTCAAATGTTTCTACCAATCATGGGAGTAATGAAAATACTCATACAAGTCCTTCATTAGCCATAATTTGTCCCATAAGCGGCCATATTGTCCTATAAGCGGCCGTATTTTGTCCTACAGTACTGTCAAAAAACTAAGTTACAATTGCAACAGTATGGTTGTATTACACTCTTCGGGTCTCGTTGCTAATTATTTCAAAACAAAATGCGAACCATGAGAATCGGCTTGTTTCAAAAACTCGTCAAAACCAAAATGCGGAAGTTCATTCACGCAGACCAGTTGAAAACGTCGGCGGGTTTTGTTCAGGAGGGGGCAATAAACAGATCCGAGGATAGATTGCACAAATAGGTAGTATTGATAAATAGAGAATTCTCTATTACATAATTAATATCCAACAGACATATAAATCTGAGAGCACCTTTGCGATATTTATATAATTGGAATGTCAGACCAATATATTCATTCAGACAAAAAGTCAAAAACTTGCAGTGTTTAAACAAACATCGGGAGTTTTCAAAGCATAAGATGATAACAACAAATTAAGGAGAAATACAATTGCGTCCAAAAAAAAAAGAAAGAAGGTCAGCTAGTTTGCACAAACCGTAGTGAAGCCTAAGAACCATTAAGTTTTTTTTATAAGTAAGGTCATCTAAATTCAACTACCCAAGACGCACTAGGGTTCAGTTCATACAAGTTACTGAACAGTGCTTTTTCATCGCTCAAACATCGTTTTGTGATGTTTCCTCCGACTTCGAAAAGGCAGAGTTTCTTTGAGACATCGCCGTCAATTGCCTTCACCCAGCCTTCTTGAGAGTAGGAACTGGACAACTTGTAGTTGCTTCCAATCGACCCCGGAGATCCCTGGAGGCTCTGGCTACTGTCGCCCTTGCTATTAACGGGCGATCCATGCAGTACCTATGAAGCGTACTCTCTAGAAACGATGAAATTGAAAATTTTCAAGATTTTAAGTTCAATTTGAATACGATGGTGCAATTTTTCCTAAGAGAAAACTAAAAGAAATATATTACTTTCGTTCGAGAAACTTCTATACCCAATTTTTTGTCATGCCAACTTTTTTCAAAAATTTACACCGGAAAAAAAATTGATGCAATAATTCCTAGTAGTTATTCACGCAAATTAATTGCTAGTTAATCACGCAAGTTAATCCGCACTGCAGGTAACTTAGGTTTAAATTAATATCAAACTCATGTTGTTTTCAAAAACTAATTGCAGAGAAAATTCAAAGCACCCTTTCAAATGAATTCTTGAACTGGTAGAGTTTTGAATTCTTGAAGAAGTAGTGCTATTTCTGTTACTAATCTACTGACAAACAATTAAATATATTGATCACAAACGTTTTAAAATTAGAGGTCACTATTCCGCACATGGCTAATTTAAAAAATTGATTACCACTAAAGTTTTGCTGAGAGAAAAATTGACGCAAAAGCTGATCGAAAAGTTCTCTTTACAAATTTAACATTTTGAGATATTTTGCAAGTTCATATTTTAAACAGCAACAGTCCATAATATTACAACCTCGTTTTAAAAATTCTTCGGAGAATGCCGTCCATTATATGTGCACTAACATTCCCCTTTCGGAAATAAGCAAAGCTTACAAAATTAAATTTTGATAGAGTAGATAGAGATCAGGCATGTAAAAAATAATCACAGCTATGAACGCAAAACTTGATCATAACGTTCGAGGCAAAAGGGTAGCCGTCGGAGACAAAATATCTCTCAATTGGGTAAATTGAAAAGATATGCTCACCTGAGTTGGTGGACTACTCGTGGGCGGTTTGCTGTGAGAACCCATAGTGCTGTGCTGTACATAGTTCATAATATCGCCCACAGTTGGGTGCAATTGCGTATCTACTTCAACAGATGTATTATGACCCAATTTAATCTCCACTTTGCGGGGAACGAAAGAAGAGGCTGAGGGTGATAGGACCACCGATGGCAAATGGTTAACAGCCGATGGGTGTGTGTGGTGGTGGTGGTGGTGATGATGATGATGGTGACCGTCGACTAGATCCGAGGACTCCCGTCTATTCGCATTCGCTCTTCTGAATAAGCTCTTTAGCACTGGCAATGATTTCTGTTTATCTGCAGGTCCATGATGTTGGTCTGAAACGAGGAAATTCACAATTGTCATTTGCGATGCGCCTTTGTTGACATCCTGGTGTAAAATAGCGAATTACTTTTTGCAGAAAAACTCATTTATGGTTTACAGTTCCTATACCACCAACTCATGACCAAAAACATGCCAAATCGCGATTTCAAGCTCTCACACAGTTGAACAGAACTGTCACAACTAGCTAATTCACTGTTCACTTATACTAAAAAATTTCTACTTCGATGTTATTACAATTATTGCAGCTTAATCCGAGTAAAGTCAACCTAAATCTTCTTATTCTGAGTTAAGACGACGGACGTACTGAATTTTCAAACTCGCCTTTAAATCTGATCTCGCTGAGCAAGAAGTCAGGAACAATCCAGAGCTGCTCGTGGTAGTTTATCAATAACTGCATCACCTCCTGCTGTTCCTGGTTGCTCCTCATTTCGTCATCAATGCTCCCTAGACTCCTCGCTCCATTCTTGCCCATCCCTCTGTCGCTGCTGCTCCCAAAGAAAGTGGGAGTCATGATCTTAGCCACACTCTCCAAGTTCATCTGATTGTGCAACTCATTCTAAAAATATATCTGCAACTTCAGTGCAAGCTCTCGACAAGAAACACTTTCATACCGACACTCAAGTATACCGACACGAATTACATAAAATGGAGTCTAGAATATTTAACGAGATACCATATCGGGCCAGCATCCCTAAAATGAATCGCTACTCACTGTAACCACAGAGTGAAATCGCTAACCCTTGAGCTCCGATCGGAAAGGTATGTACTACTTTTGCCCCAGTATAGTTACAAATATGCGTCACAAAAGACACTTTGTGCTAACGCCGTGAACAGGACAGTCCGAAATTTCACCAAATTCAAAAGTTTACATAACAATTAATGAACTGAACCCAATTCTACCTGAACAACTTGAGAGAGGTAGATGAGAAGAAGTTTTAATGTGTGTGAGTGAGCACAGGGCAACATGAGGATGAGGAGGTTGAGGGCTTCCAGCTTCTTGCCCACTTTGCAATTCATCTTGCACACAAGAGGGAATAGGTGCATGTACTCAAAGGTCAGAACAGGAATCGGCAACTCCTGCAGGTACTGCTTCAGCAACGAAGCAGCGTCGTAATTGGTCACCTTTAAATATACATTGTAAAAGATGGTTAACATGCTTTGACAAATGAAAAACTATGCAATACCAATTCTATCGAGCCAGTTAATTGAATAGGGCGGACCATCATTCAGTATTTTCTTATAATTGTTCTATTCAAGCAGAGAAAAAATTACAAACTAAAAGATACCTTCTTTGATTTATGTCTGACAGTCTATCCGAAACACAGAAAATTTGTAATTAAGCAATTGCAGAAAGAATATTTAACATTTGCAAGAAAGATCTAACCAAAAAAGGCTGCACTCATTTGACCATTTATGTACGGTAGAAATTTTAGACTCCAAAGCGCTAAAGTATGAAAAAGAAGTAATAATTCCAATTGGCGCTTTATTGGCTTGAAAAATTGACGACAGAAAAATTGAAACAGAAAAATTGAAAAAAAATGAAGACAGAAAAATTGAAACACTATTACTACAAGACGGCACGAACAATGTTCTTAAACATCAAAAAAGTGCGCAAGATCACTTTGCGGATCATGCCAAACTCGTTAAAAATGTATTGAAAAGTTCCAACCAGAAGTATTTGTTGTATGCGAAGTTCCTCCTCTAAAAAACTTACCGCGAAACAAGGACAAAAACAATTGCATTGACGAGTTTAATGAGCTAATACATAGAACATACAGTAAACAAATTGGATTTAAAACCTTCAACGTGAACAAAAACATTAAAGAGGAAGGAACTAGTATCGATCAAACAGACGACAACAACGTGGGATACAACTATTTATTCTTTGATAATGTGCACCATAACCCATCGATTTAGAGCCCCGTTGCTAAAAAATTGGATGCTATCACATTTGTTACACAGCTCAAACGGTCGAGTAGACAACAACGTTCCATCTAACAATAAAGTGCAAACACATTTACAGGGCAGTTCAATGACGTCAAATATGCAAAAGCAAACAAAATCCAATTCAACAGGCAACACAGATTTAATCCTTTATATGGCTCAAATGTTTGGCAACACCAATATAATACAAATTATGCCACTAATGCGTCACATGCTAAATATTGCAACTGCCTGTAACTACTACAACTATTGATGACACTACAGATCTGAAAAAATGTGTTTACGGAAGCGTAGTAATAACAACTTCTTGTGATCATACTTATGCTGTATCTATTCCAAAAAAAGTTTTTTGTCCTCTTTCTTCTATTGACCTCAAGGTTTCCCGCGTCAATAGAGAAAGAGAATTCAAACAAATTGGGTTATAAAAAGACTGTATGCAAGGGCCTCTCTTACATTACTTTAACAGTAAAACTAACTGCAACTTTTTTAATTACCCTGAATTTTACTTCTTTCTTTTCATATTAATCAATCTCCTTAGATCTGGTGACATTGAAAAAAATCCAGGACCAATTTTGTCTCAAACTCAGACCCAAAATATACTTCAAAAGGCGCAAAAAAACTGACACTTGTTTGCTTGAATTGCCAGAGCATCTCTAAAAAAACTTTTCACTGAAACAGATGATAACATATACGAACTGTATTTTTTGCTTCACAGAGACCTGGTTAACGAAATTTGAGGAGGAAAATTTCTGCAATCCTTTCCCTGACAATTATGTATGCTTTCGCAACGACAGGTCAGCATCGATGTCTGACAACAAGAAAAGGGGGGAGGAGTTATGGCACTAGTTCCAAAACATCTGTCGCCAAAAATAAGGCATGATCTGAACAAATTTAGCCTACAGTTTGAATCGATCTGGATTAATCTCGCCATCGCAAATAAAAAAAAGTTTTACTTAATATTTCTTACTGCCCGAATAAAAAACAATCTAGCTTGTTTTTAAATGAATTAGCTTTAAACCTTGACTATGCTACCACTGAAAATAGGCAGATAATTGTGACAGGCGACTTCAACATGATTTTTTAAAAAAAGGGAGAACGAGAAAAACTGTGTACAGTAACTACACCTTAAGGAATACAGGTTCAGAATAACAAAGAACCAACAAGAATCTCCAACGACTCAAAAACTCAAACATTAATTGCTTATCTCATATGTGAACCTTGCTTATTTGAAAAAGTTTTCACTTGTGATACTAACCTAAAAAGTGACCATTTTGGTGTTGTAGGAATTTTTAACTGCTATGCAAAAACAAAACAACCCCGATTTATTAAATATATTCATGACAAGAGCAACTATAAAAAACCAAGCTACCAAAAATCTGTTAAGGGACTTAAATTGGTCACTTTTAAATAACAACAATTTGAGACAATCTCAAATGGTTGAAGTTTTTGATTATATTCTATCAAAAGTACTAAATCACCATGCGCCTCTCAAAAAATGCTTTATACGAAACAATAAAAATAGTTTTCAACTGGCTGATAAATGGCTAACAAGCAAATTTCCAGAGACAAATTTTTAAACGATGAAAACTACAAAACATTTTTTAAACTAAAGCAAGACTTTTTAAAATCAGAGCAACTGATTTCAACAAATTTTACGCAGATCCCATTGAAGCTGCGGGAACGGACAGGAAAAAATGGCAACTGATAAATGAGATACGGAATCAGAGAAAAACGCAAACGGACATTAAATGTTTGAGAAACGTTTTCGGAGACTACATAACGGATAATACAAAAATGGCAAACATTCTTAATTTTTGATTTTCGCAACTTGGCCAATACAAAGGACTAAAAGTTTATAGGGGCCTCAGAGAGAAAAACAACCCTTCAAAACGCACATTCCGTTTCCGTTTTGTCACATACAAGGAATGTCACGACGCCTTACGTCATCTCAAGGTAAGAAAACCACAAGGCCCTTCATCGATACCAGCATGGGCACTTGAAGATGCAGCGTCGGAATTTGTTCCACATCTGTCATTCATAATAAATCAATCCATCAAAGAACAAAGTTTTCCAAAATCTTTAAAGAAAGCCATTGTAAAACCAATTTTCAAAAAAGCCACAGAAACAGAGGATCCAGACAACTATAGACCAATTTCACTCACCATGAATATCAAAAAATTTTGAAACTCTTCTCAGAGACCAAATTGTAGATTACTTATGGCGTGAAAAGCTCATCACCAAAATGCAATATGAACTTAGAAAAAGATATTTAACCACAGAGGCAATCACGTACTGTACGGAGTTTATACGCTCAGAAACTGATAAAAGTAAATATGTATCTGCTGCCCTACTGGATTTATCCAGAGCTTTTGACTCAATAAACCACAAAATTCTTGATGAAAAATTAGATATGATAGATTTTACTACATCGTCTAGGCTATTTATCAAAAGTTTTCTGTCTCATCGCGAGCAACAAGTAAAAATACAAAACATTCTATCGGATCCAGTCGAACTCACAAGAAGAGTTCCTCAAGGAACGGTCCTTGGTCCACTGCTGTTCAATTTATACATAAATGACATGCATAAATACCTTGACAACGAAACAGAACTTATTCAATATGCAGATGACACAATTGTTCTCACATCTAACACCTCAATCAAAGATGGCAAAAAAAAATTTTTAGAAATGAAACACAAAAATTAATTACCTTTTTCCAATCAAATGAGTTAAGTCTCAATGCCTCTAAAACAGAATTCATAGTCTTTAGCAAAACAAAACGAACTACCAATCCACATATGGTTAATGACAATGTAGTCATTGATGTAAAAGAGGCAATCAAATACTTAGGTGTCCACATTGATAGATTATTAACTTTCCAAGAAACAAAACAAATACTAAAAAATGGCTGCCGGTATTAAGACTATTTATACAATAAGAACAATTCCAGACAATATGAAAAAACTCATTCTCAACGCATTAGTTTTGAGTCACATACATTATTCAGCAACTATCATTCAGTCTATCAACCAAAATCTTATTCTAACACTGGACAGACAACTTAATTGGGCAGTTAAAGCTAGCTTCTTTAGAGAAAAGTTCGATTCATCTAGAGATCTGAAACTAAAGCATAAAATCCTACCTATGCATTATTTTTTGAAATTAAAGCGATTAAATTACATCAGGAAGATTAAAACCAACCAACTGCCAGCATTTGATGAAAGCAGGGGCCGTGAACTTAAAACCTGGAAAATCTACAAAAATGAAAGATCTGGAAACAAGTACTGGGGCTATAAACTAAAAAGCACAAAACTAGCAAAATCATTCGTTAGAAAAGAACAAAGTTTTCCAAAATCTTTAAAGAAAGCCATTGTAATACCAATTTTCAAAAAAGCAGACACAGAGGATCCAGACAACTATAGACCAATTTCACTCACCATGAATATCAAAAATTTTTGAAACTCTTCTCAGAGACCAAATTGTAGATTACTTATGGTGTGAAAAGCTCATCACCAAAATGCAATATGAATTTAGAAAAAGATATTCAACCACAGAGGCAATCACGTACTGTACGGAGTTTATACGCTCAGAAACTGATAAAAGTAAATATGTATCTGCTGCCCTACTGGATTTATCCAGAGCTTTTGACTCAATAAACCACAAAATTCTTGATGAAAAATTAGATATGATAGATTTTACTACATCGTCTAGGCTATTTATCAAAAGTTTTCTGTCTCATCGCGAGCAACAAGTAAAAATACAAAACACTCTATCGGATCCAGTCGAACTCACAAGAAGAGTTCCTCAAGGAACGGTCCTTGGTCCACTGCTGTTCAATTTATACATAAATGACATGCATAAATACCTTGACAACGAAACAGAACTTATTCAATATGCAGATGACACAATTGTTCTCACATCTAACACCTCAATCAAAGATGGCAAAAAAAATTAGAAATGAAACACAAAAATTAATTACCTTTTTCCAATCAAATGAGTTAAGTCTCAATGCCTCTAGAACAGAATTCATAGTCTTTAGCAAAACAAAACGAAGTACCAATTCACATATGCTTAATGACAATGTAGTCATTGATGTAAAAGAGGCAATCAAATACTTAGGTGTCCACATTGATAGATTATTAACTTTCCAAGGAACAAAACACATACTAAAAAATGGCTGCCGGTATTAAGACTATTTATACAATAAGAAGAACAATTCCAGACAATATGAAAAAACTCATTCTCAACGAATTAGTTTTGAATCACATACATTATTCAGCAACTATCATTCAGTCTATCAACCAAAATCTTATTCTAACACTGGGCAGACAACTTAATTGGGCAGTTAAAGCTAGCTTCTTTAGAGAAAAGTTCGATTCATCTAGAGATCTGAAACTAAAGCATAAAATCCTACCTATGCATTATTTTTTGAAATTAAAGCGATTAAATTACATCAGGAAGATTAAAACCAACCAACTGCCAGCATTTGATGAAAGCAGGGGCCGTGAACTTAAAACCTGGAAAATCTACAAAAATGAAAGATCTGGAAACAAGTACTGGGGCTATAAACTAAAAAGCACAAAACTAGCAAAATCATTCGTTAGAAAAGAACAAAGTTTTCCAAAATCTTTAAGGAAATCCATTGTAATACCAATTTTCAAAAAAGCAGACACAGAGGATCCAGACAACTATAGACCAATTTCACTCACCATGAATATCAAAAATTTTTGAAACTCTTCTCAGAGACCAAATTGTAGATTACTTATGGTGTGAAAAGCTCATCACCAAAATGCAATATGAATTTAGAAGATATTCAACCACAGAGGCAATCACGTACTGTACGGAGTTTATACGCTCAGAAACTGATAAAAGTAAATATGTATCTGCTGCCCTACTGGATTTATCCAGAGCTTTTGACTCAATAAACCACAAAATTCTTGATGAAAAATTAGATATGATAGATTTTACTACATCGTCTAGGCTATTTATCAAAAGTTTTCTGTCTCATCGCGAGCAACAAGTAAAAATACAAAACACTCTATCGGATCCAGTCGAACTCACAAGAAGAGTTCCTCAAGGAACGGTCCTTGGTCCACTGCTGTTCAATTTATACATAAATGACATGCATAAATACCTTGACAACGAAACAGAACTTATTCAATATGCAGATGACACAATTGTTCTCACATCTAACACCTCAATCAAAGATGGCAAAAAAAATTAGAAATGAAACACAAAAATTAATTACCTTTTTCCAATCAAATGAGTTAAGTCTCAATGCCTCTAGAACAGAATTCATAGTCTTTAGCAAAACAAAACGAAGTACCAATTCACATATGCTTAATGACAATGTAGTCATTGATGTAAAAGAGGCAATCAAATACTTAGGTGTCCACATTGATAGATTATTAACTTTCCAAGGAACAAAACACATACTAAAAAATGGCTGCCGGTATTAAGACTATTTATACAATAAGAAGAACAATTCCAGACAATATGAAAAAACTCATTCTCAACGCATTAGTTTTGAATCACATACATTATTCAGCAACTATCATTCAGTCTATCAACCAAAATCTTATTCTAACACTGGGCAGACAACTTAATTGGGCAGTTAAAGCTAGCTTCTTTAGAGAAAAGTTCGATTCATCTAGAGATCTGAAACTAAAGCATAAAATCCTACCTATGCATTATTTTTTGAAATTAAAGCGATTAAATTACATCTGGAAGATTAAAACCAACCAACTGCCAGCATTTGATGAAAGCAGGGGCCGTGAACTTAAAACCTGGAAAATCTACAAATATGAAAGATCTGGAATCGACTACTGGGGCTATAAACTAAAAAGCACAAAACTAGAAAATTCATTCGTTAGAAAAGCTTTACAGGACTGGAATTCTCTACCTTGTCTCTTAAGGAAAAAAAGTCAAAACAAAACTTTAATCATATTTTTGAGGCATTTAAAAGAGACCCTTGAATGCAGTTATCGGGTTGTTTATCTTTGAAACATGTAAGGTTTAAAAACTAACTTTTCTTGGGCTCCAATTTGAATAAAAAAAATTTTATTCAGTAATGACATTGCTATTATTATTGATACTTTGCACTGCTATTTTGTTTTGCGCAATCTACTCATTTGTTTTTGCACAGCAATAATGGATTGAATTCAGTGTTTTTTGGCTTATCGCATAAACAGTCCCAAATAATCGCTACCAATTCTGTTTCGGAGCATTTTATAACTTTGCCGATCGAGACCTTGTAAAATATAGCAAGATATTTATCTTGTAATATTTTACTGGACAGATGGCTATCTTGAAAAGTACGTAAGGGTCAACATGAAGCTTTTCATGGTAAGATAAAAAATATCTTGCAAAATTATCATGTTTCAGTATGAACAGTCCTCTTATCTACAAAACTCTCCAAAAATACTGAGTGGCGTGGAGCTCCAAAAAAAGTTTAAGTTTATTCATTTTTAACAAAACTTTGAATTGTTTTCCACTTAGTTTTAGTTCGTGATTTTATTATGGCAGGAAAACGTTCTCAAAACGACTGCAATAACTAACTAGTTTTCGATAAATTTTCTGAATTAAGTTTTCTAGTTACCTTTTGAACACAATTAGCATTTCAATAGTTAAAAATTTTAAAAAATTCTTAAGAAAATTCAAGCATTATTATTATCTATCTGGATTATATAGGAACCCTTTATTGACCTTGAAAACTTTCACAACAACATCAAATGACTTCAATAGTGGCATCAGGTCATTGAGAGAGAGGTATGTTAATACTTACCAAATAAGCACACAGTTCAACTTACCCGAAATTAGCCGCCATTGATTACCATGGCATCGATTGGGATTGGAGGAACAGAAAAACAATGACCAAAAGAAATGATTGTTGTACACAAATTTTTATAGTGCGAACTATTTTGATTGCATATCGTAATTATACATACTCCAGTTTCTTAATGAGGACGCAGGGGCTAGCACTAATGCCAAAACGCATTAGATATGTTAACTAAGACTTAACAGAAAGTTCAAGGAGCAGGAACTAACATTGGTCTTTATGGGTGTATCCCGTTCCTATTTTTTCATTTTTCGATAATGATTTTGTTCACTTAGATTGCTTTGGTGAGCAACTGCAGTTTTAAAGAATATTCAGCAGAATGAGCGAAGAACGAAATTATCATAGAAAAGTGAAATGTTGAACAAGCTGTGATCTAAGTTAAGGCGAAAAAAAATTGGTTCGACAAAGAAAACATACGACAAGCCCTTCATTACAATCCAAAGAACTGAGATATTTAATGACCTGACAATTAACATTTTAACAGCAAAAAACCCACTATGTATAGCAAGAAAGACCAAAAAACCTAAAATAATAGGATTTCTTCAAGTTTAGTGATCTAAGAATCACTAAATTTGACAACGCTATGAAACAATTGACTCTACACCTCCTTACACCCCGCAATAGAAGCCCGATAAGAAGAAATCAACTTTTTCGAAAACGGTGTCAAAATCATAAAAAGGAATGCAGTGAAATAAAGAGCCTAAAGTGATTTGCTGATTTTTTATTAACACCCAATTAAACCTGTCATTGTTCAGACTAAATACTAAAACAACAAAAAACGTCATTTTCCCGCAAAAACTAAATAAATCGTTAAAACTGAAAACAGGGGAAAGTTAAAGAAGGCAATAACCACGTAAGTAAACAAGTATTGCAATCAAATAAACTCTTAATATCAACCGACGAGACCTGCCAACAAACAAAAATACAGCAGTAAGTACAAGAAACAATAACAAAACTAAAAAAAAACTAAATTCTTTTTGAAAAACCACATATAAGTCACAGAAGCCATAGCTATGAACTGAAATAATTAAGTCGATTAATCTAAGCATCCTTAGCACCAGATGAGACCGGTAATTAAAGAGACGCAGACATATGACAAAAAACAAAGCATACCCGACATATTGCGGAAAAAAGCCGCCATTGATTCCTATAACCACGATTAGGATTGAAAGAATAGAAAATAGTGAAAATTGATTATTGTAAAAACATTTTTAAGTGCAAACTATTTTTATGTCATTTGGTAGTTGAGCATACTCTTTTTCTTAGCGAGAGGATACAGGGGTCAGTATCAATACCAATAAGCATTGGAGATTGTAAATAATACTTATCAGAACAAATTTCAAGGAAACAGCATCTAAAATTGGTCTTTATGGGTTTATCCCGGTTCTATTTATAATTTCGTTTTTTTTTATTCTGAGTATGTTCATTTTGAATTGCTTTGTTGAGTAACTGCTGATTACAATTACTTTGAGCAGAATGAGAGATGAGTGTAACTAGCCGAGAGTCGAAATTGTCGAAAAAGCGACAAAATGAGGTAAGGCGAAACAAATTTTTGAAAAAACGAAATAAGAGCGCTATAATAGCCGGCTGCGAAGACGAGGGCCTCTATTAACAAAACAAACTCACAAACTAAAAAATTATATAATATTTCGGGTAAACAATTATTGCGAAACAGCAAACTGAAGCCAGTAAATTGATTTAAAAAATCACTAAGAGCAACTTATGAGACCTGTCCCTAATGACAATAAATGGTAAGACAACAAAACGTAGAACAAATAATGGCGGAACTCAAAAATTGATTTAAAAACTTTGAGAACACGTAAAGTCATGAAAACCACTAGCCATGAACTCGTAACATGAAGTGATAAGATGGAAATAATCACAAAAACCGGCAAAACTCATTAATCACTAAATTTTTAACATAGCTGGCAAATTGCCAGAAAACAGCCGCAATAGCTTCATAGATCTGTAGTCACAAAAAGAAGGTAAAAAAGACAGACCAAAAAATAAACTTATTCTTTTCATAAAGGGCTGAGATGTTAAACTTTGATTAAGAATATGTATAACTTATTGCTGTTTCTATTTACTGCTCTTAAATAACCTTCAAAAAGAGTGACAAGCACTCATTTGACCTTCTCTTTGAATTAAAGCACAGAAAAGACAATTTAAGAGCGAGGAAGTCATTTTTAAGAGTGAGGTAAGTCACGTGTGACCAAAAATTTAATCACGCGAATGAACAAAAAACTAGCTCCACTAAGAGCGAAAAATAACGTCACACACGCAATTCAGTTGAAATTGCATGAACGACTGAACAAAAAGCAGACTTGAAGTGGTTGTGACCTCATATGGTCGTAACAAAAATCTTGACGACGAAATAAATAAAAAACCAAGAGACGACCAATAATAGCCTCAGCTATCGCTTCGCGGCTATTAAAAATAGTTTTAAAATAGGTTTTTTTAAAATAGTGTCAAAGTAATAAAAAGCATTAGTTGCCCATTGATGAAATTAAGTAATTGCGAATAGGCACAGTTAGAACAGAAATGTATCATATTAATAGCACTTTAGAGAAGAAACACTGAAAGCAAATCAAACTGCCGCAACGTTGAAAAAAAATCAAAAGCCAAAAAGTTGTTCAAATATCAATTTTGCACTCCGCTATAAAATCCTTTGCAAAAATCACGCTTCAACCACACTCGATCTTTTGCTCCCTTTACTACTCTAGCGTGATTAAAATCATCACTCTAATTAGAATTCTCACTGAACTGAAAAAGCCGAAAAAAAATGAACCTATTAAAAAAAAGACAGCAAACCAATACAATCCAAATACATTGGATTGTAAAAAAGGAGCGATAATAAAGCCGGCTAAGATGGGGCGGCCATTAAAAAAGTAAAATAAAGTAATTAGCATAGCTGGCAGACTGTCAGCAATTGGCTCATAGAACTCACGAAAAGAAAAGACCAAAACAATTTTGAAAAATTTTTTATATAAATTGTTATGATGTCTATTATTGATTAAAAGCTATGTGAAAATACCCTCAAATAAAGTTCAATTATATAAAGATCAACTGACCTCAAATCTTTCAATAAATCTCAACTGACCTCAAATCTTTCAATTAAAGTCAGCAAACACAAATTTAGAGGGAAAATCATTATTAGACTGAGGAACTCCTGTGTGACCAAAAAACTATTCAACTGATTGAACAAAACAATTTGCACCAATAAGGGTAAAACCAAGTCGCGCGAAAAATTTACTCAAAAGACTACAGGAATGAATGAACATAGGCGCTGTTTTAAAGTGAGCGAGAGTTCAAAAGGCCGTAGCAAAAATCTAAGACGACAAAAACATAGCCGGAAGAAACCGGAACCAACTCGCAGGCAACTTCCTTATCATACAAAATTTAACTTCACTGCGTTATCTTGAGCCATGTGACTGAAACAATGCGATGTCAGGAAAAACTTGACTCAATTCAATTAAATTTCTATGACAAGCAAAATATTGCTGCTACCAATCAAATCAAAAATAGCCAAGAGTCACCAAAAAACTAACCGCAACTTAAAGATGTCCCCGTAGCTGGTGGCGAATTGAAGAACATAAAACCGCTAAAATATGTTTGAAGAGCAGAATGATGAAATGAGCTCAATTCCACCTAACAGTCTATAATACCCTTCAAAATTTCTGCCATTCCCTCATGTACAATTCTGATGAAAAAATCGAGGAAAACAACTTAGAGAATTAAAGAGACAATTATAGTTAGAATTCAAAAAATGATTTCAAAAAGCCTCAAGTAAACATGAATTTCTACTCGCGTGGCAAACAATTTTTTACGCCTCTTTCCTCGAAAACTTATGAGAATTACTAACACACTCGCGGTTGACCTTATCTCCTATATCAAAGTAAAGAACATAGCCGGCAGATTGCCGGAATAGCTGCAAAAGACTAGACTTGCGTGCCGTATAATAGAAATAGAAACAGATACAGATCTAAACTGAAATAAAAATCGACGCCGCTCAAAAAGCTAGGTAAAAAACATTCAGCGATAAATTAATGAAGCCCGTTAAAATTCATTCCGCAGAAGGAATCTATTATTAGGGACCTTTACTGCTCGTATGACTTCCTTTGACATTAAACTAATTCAAAATAAACTTAGGTTTTAAAGCGTAAAAGTCATTTTTATTGAGTGAGGTAAGTCACGTATGTTATGATCAAAATCTAATGACGCAAATGAACTTAAAACCTTTGCTAGAGAGAATGAGAAATGACGACGTTATGCGCAAACGCTGACAGTGAGAGGAAGAAGTCATTCAGAAAAATTGACTTTTTCAGCTTTGCTGTGTGAACAAATTTGAAACGAAAAGAAGCGTCAGACGACGAAACAAAAAACATAGCCGGAAGAATTCCGGAAGCGACTCGAAGCACCAAAACTTCACAAAAAGCTGAAGCCATTACCTTTTTTATTAAACCATTAACTCATTACCTCCACGGGTCTGATCTAAAAATCGGTGAAATTTAAACCACTGTCACCAAGAGAAAGAAAATGCATTAAAATTTTATTATTGAAAACGTTTGGTAACGTTAAAAAACTCTGAAATAATTAGGATGGTCAAAAACTGATAGCCTGACAAAGCTGACAGGGCCATCAATTGCCCTCAGATAATTAATGATTCTAATCTCAAAAAGATCGCGAAAGCAAACGGCAGATAAAAACTTTTCAAAAAAGACAGGAAAGTCAAAATTATTCAAAAAAGAGTGCTCAAACTTAAGAATCAGAGAACCACTACAATTAGATTTCTAATCACGGCAATTAAGACAAAAATAATACATGATTCTTCCTTGTTGTATATATGCTAGACAACAAGATTTCATACTAATTCAAAAATTAAATTAATCATAGAAAAACAAAAGCAACAGAATAATATTCAAAGGCAAACAATCGTCTAAAAACAATACCAAGCCCGGAATAAAATTGCAATGAATAGTAATAAGTCGAAATGTTGGAAAAGACTTTCTAGCAAACTCCCAGTACTGCCTTATTTTGAATTAAATCAATTGCAAACCGAAGAAACCAAGATCTAAGAAAAAGTTGAATTCATTCAATTTTTTAACAACTGAAAAAATCAATCTAACGAAAACAAAAGTAGGTGCCAGGACAAAACTAGAACGATACAAACGAGAATGTGAAGAATATGGACACAATGTTAGGAACACCGTAACAAAAAATCCAATTTTTGATTTTTGAAAGTTAAAAATCAAATTTAAAAAAATCAAGAGAAACGAGTACATTTCATTGATCAGCATTCGAGACATAGAAAAGACAACGAGTCATTCGAGACAAATACAGCTTGCTGAACAGAATAAAACAAGAAAAAGCAGAATTCAGACATACGAAACAATGAAACATTTTGCAAAAAAGTGGTCAAAAAATATTTAAGACTGTATTTATGAAAATAATTTATCTGTTTTTTCAAAAACTTAACGCCAAAAAATGATTGAATTTTTATTGAAACAAAATTAAAGTCCCTCATGTTCCCCAAAATACTATTTCTAGTAATTAAAAGCAAAATACAAACAAAAAACTGAAAAAAAATTGCAAAAAAACTACGAAAATCGGATTAGCAAATGTACAATTTTATGAAACAAAATTACATCGAGGTAGAAAGAGGCATTGAGTATATGAATTATCAAAGGGAAGTTGCCATATTAACTGATTTTTGACAAAAAACAGCTAAAAGATCCAAAAATGAAGAAATTAATGGAAAAAAAGCCAAAAATTAACTAAAAAATCAAGAAATATGTGCCAATTTCGCATTTGAAACGCAATTCCAGGCTATGCAAAATACTGTGCTAACAATTTCCAGGGTTTACATTTCAACATAGCATCGATTAAAAATTATTTCTACAAAAAACCAAATTACAAGCAAAAAAACTAGGCCACTTAGACGAAAAAACGGCTAAAAACGGTTATCTATATGTGCCATTCAGTCAAAAACTACTTTTCAATGTCAAAAAGTCATTCACTAAACGCAGCGCATGATCAAAAAACTTCTCTCGCTCAGAAAAAATTAGTTCACACTGCAATTTTACTCACTTTCGCTATTAGGTCAAAACATCGTCTGAACGAATAGTACTTCCGGTAAAAAAAAAAACCTTAAGAAAACCAATACTCCTCTTCGAGTCGTAAAAACCAAGAGCACTGCAATATAGCTCCGCTCAGCTTACAGCTTCGCAGCTATAAAAGAAGTCATTGTGAGAGCAAGGAAGTTATTTTTGAGAGATGTATGCCACGTATGACCAAGAACTTAATCGCGCGAATGAAAAAAATCGCTGCACGATGTACGCGAAATGACGTAAGGCACGCAATTCACCCATAATTGCATGAAGGAATGAACAAGCACTGATCGTAGACGACACATGGTCGGAGGAAAAATCTTGACGACCAAATAAAAAACCGAGAAAGCCAACAATAGCCCCAGCTATCACTTTGCAGCTATTGATTAGAAAAATTGATAACCTAATTTGTTCTTAAGTGTCAAGACATGTTCCAATTTCATCCACAGATTCATTGGATTCATTA